>NC_134402.1:139602092-139902092 GCF_038048845.1 Mixophyes fleayi
TCTGCCCAAGGTAAGAGAGAGGACCAGTTGTCATGAAATTTGGAAACATAGATGCGCAGGAACTGTTCCAGGGATTGGTTGGTTCTCTCTGACCATTCGATTGTGGGTGGTAAGCTGAAGACTAACTGAATTTGATCCCGAGAGTTGCAAAAAGACCTCCAGAATTGTGCTATAAACTGGGACCCTCGGTCTGAGACAATGTCTTCCGGAAGGCCGTCTAGATGGAAAATATGTGTAATGAATAAAGTGGCCAAGCTTCTGGCATCCGGCAGCTTGGGTAACGGTACAAAGTGTGCTATCGTGCTGAAACGGTCAACGACCACCCAAATGGTGTTATGACCCTAGGACAATGGGAGGTCATCAATAAAGTCCATTGAAAGATGGGTCCAAGGCCTGCTTGGACTAGGCAGAAGTTGACCAGGAGGACCGTTCCTAGAGGATTTGTTTCTGGCACATTCTGGGCAGGCGCGGACGTACTTTTCCACATCAGAAGATAAGGTGGGCCACCAAAGCCAGCGGGAAAGTATTTTGATGGTCCTATGGATTCCATGATGACCTGCTGAGCGGTTGTCGTGGCATTCAATGAGGACGGACTCTCTCAAATGAACCAGAACAAACAATTTATTAGTAGGAGTCTGAGCTGGAGCAATCTTTTGCAACTGGCGGAATGTGATCCCAAGGTCTTGAGTTAGACCGATATTAATGGAGGATGAGGGAATAATAGGTTGTGGGTCAGGAGGCTGAGGATGACATGCCATGAAGCTCCAAGACAAAGAGTCAGCTTTAGTGTTCTTTGAACCTGGACGAAATGTGATGATGAAGTTAAACTGGGTGAAAAACAAAGCCCAGTGGGCCTGTCAAGGATTTAGAGTTTTGGCAGTCTGAATATACTGGAGGTTTTTGTGGTCAGTGAAGATTGAAATGACATGGGTTGCTCCTTCTTACCAATGCCGCCACTCTTCAAGAGCCCACTTGATGGCCAACAATTTGCGGTTTCCAACGTCATAATTAATCTCAGCAGACAAGAATTCCCTGGACAGATATACACAAGGATGCAATTTCTTACTTTGTGGATCTCTTTGAGAAAGAATGGCGCCTCCTCCTACACCTGAGGCGCTCACTTCCACAATAAACTGGAGTTCTGGGTCTGCATGTTTAATAACGGGTGAAGACGTGAAGGTGGCTTTAAGGGCAGAAAAGCTCACCAATGTCTCTGGAGACCAATTAGCCGTGTTAGCCATCTTCTAGGTGAGAGCAGTGATAGGAGACACCAGGAATGCAAACGAGCATATAAACCTTCGATAGTAGTTGGCAAAGCCAAAGAATCTTTGAATTGCCTTTAGGTTAGTAGGGAGGCCTCAAAAATGTGTATCAGAGGAAATAGAGTGCGGGCCTGTGAGAGTATTGCCAAAAGGTCTTACCTAGCTCTGGCAGCTGTCGTCGTCAGCAGGGGGAGCCATGAAAACTCAATGCCTACCCCCTCTGCTTTGACTATAGAGGGTCTTCAGCTTTTTTTCGTTGATCCTCATATAGTCCTTCTTCTCTTGATTGGGCTGTTTTCTTTGTTGTCTGTGGCGTTCTCTCTTCTATCTTGTTCTCCGAAATTTTCTATCTTGATCATGCAGGTCTTCTTCCTATCTCGCCGCTGATGGGCTGAACAACCAGGGCCATAACACAGTGAGCCTGGATTGGGTCGTTTTGATATCAAAATAAAAAAGACCCATGATTGGAACAAAGTTTGCACCAAGGCCTTAAGAAGACGTGAGCACTGGGGACTTACCTGTTCATGTTGACCAGGTAAGGAATCCTCTGTTCTGACATTTTCCTCACAATAGAACTGTATACCTTTGCACTCAAGAGAGTCTATGACTGCAGATCATTCCACACGCTAGCCTCTAATCATATTGCTGTGTTTTGCTAATGTTATTGTATAACTATTAGTCTTATGTTGTTCTGTGTGTGTATTTATGCAAATAAACATTTATGTTTGTACCTAATCCTTTGCATAAGCAATTTGTACCCGCATGGGGTTATTGTGAACATGTGTAGTACAAAAAAGCATATTTTATGCTTAAAAATGGGCCTTGCATCCAACTTTGAGGCCTACTATGTGGAATACATGATGGACCCACACAACAGGCTTGTCTGGGAGACTCACAATTTTTTAAGAGTTCTCCCGGACTCCGGGGAGAGTAGAGCAACCTCTTGCATCCTGCCCTCTTTGATGCTGAAGTTGGTGGGGCGGGGCCTAATGATGTGATTTGCATGACCACGCCCCATGATGGAGCCCCCCCTGGAGATCTTACTGGCAATGTAGGCAAGTATGTCTTAAACACACTTTGAACAGTCTATCGAAAGAGAGGACACAATCAGTATATGTGTCTTCATTTTGAACAGTTGTTGCTTTTCCATACCTTTATGCACGGCCCCTTTTTGACCGGCTCATGTCCTGGGATGTTTTATTTTCAGTTGTGTTTAGTGGCATGTCTGCTAGCAGTGTTGCAAATTTAAGCTGATATTTAGATAAGCAGGGTGAAGTTCCAGTGTGCATGTGCGAATCAGCAAGGCTGCACTTATGATATTAAGAACCCCATAGATCTTTTCATAAATTTAAATGTAATATGTTTGTTTTTGCAAATGTTTATACTGTTGAAGTTGAAAGATGATGCCAGCTCAGAAATGCACTGTTCTAATCTAACTCTGTTTAATGAGCAAAACAGTAACAGTGGTAATTTACTACTAATTATCTGGGTCAGCTAAAAAATGACATTGGCAAATGAAGTAGGCATATATAGCTTGGTAAATGTGAGCTTGTATATATTTTTTATTTTCTGTATCCATCATTAACCTGGATAATACTTTACTTTGTTGAAGGTGGGTTCATAGGGGCATTTCACATGACATTCATTAAATAACACTGGCTCACATTAAGCAAAATGTGTTTGGCTATATTTGCAAACTAAATGAATACGGTAAGTACAAATAGAGAAAGCTCATTCTATTCTATATTGTATACTGTAATTGCTGGCTCTTGTTACTTAATATAGCCAACCCTATTTAGGTATGGCAGTCCAGTCGACATTACCGATTTTTGTAGTAATTTGCAGTAAAACAGCTTCTCAAGCACATCAGTGTGACTGATGTGCTTGAGAGGCTATTAATCATATAGTCAAAAATGACTAGTACATTCTGTGAAAGTTAGTACAGATTATCAGAAAATTAAGTCTTGATATTGATCTCCATGTATATAGCCCGTGACTTAAAAAAGAATTCATGGGAATAGTGCTGGAACTTGAGACTGTCACTGACAGCCTGGTTCCAGCAGGATTAGGAGAGGGGCTCTGAAACCACTGCCATCTTTATGTGCAGTTTATAAACTTCATTGTGGTCTCAGCCGCTGTGTATAATAATGATACATGAGGAGTTGGGAAGTGATTAGAAGACACGTATTTTTAATATCCTGTATATTGGAAATTAATACATATTGGATCATTCCCATTGGCCTAGTGAGGATAATTTCAGATAGGCCGTTAAATTACCTGTGTTTAAACACACACACATAATAGTAGATGGTTGGATTTTCAGAAAATCTATTCTCAGCACTATACAGTGTGCTTTGATACGCCATCCATCCAGCCCCAGTTTTAAAGTACTGAAACCTATTTAAATGCATTTTGTATACCGAGTTATCACTAGCGTTATAACGAACACTAATATTAGACGTATTGATATTGGAAGGAGGGGGCTAACTTTATATTTATCAAATTTCTACAGCACCAACAACGGGTCCCACCAGGCAGAGCCGGATTTAGACCTCATAGGGCCCTAGGCAGGATACTGTTTTTGGGCCCCCTCCCTGAAACACTCCATAGCACTATATTTTTGCAGCCTACCATATACCCCTATAGTTACGCAGAAGTGAAAGCATGTGCCGCCAAAGGAGGTGGGGGTGTGGCTTGCCTCTTTGGGGGAGTACCTAACATGTGAAAAGAGCAAGGCCACCCTGCTGCAGAAAAAGGCACCCCTAAATAATTACCGAGCAGTCCCGTTTTTTTAAGTAGTTGGGTCAAAACAACCTAATAAGTATTTAAGTCAGGACAGAAATATTAAATATTAATATTAAATTAAGTTGTTTGCAAAAATAATACGCATAAATCCAAGGATGTGCCCTTGTCACTTTTGTCCCTCAATCATCACACTATGCCCATTTATTGCCACTTTTGTCCCTTCAAAATATCACCTCTGTGCCCCTTCACTGTGTCACCTCTGTGCCCCTTCACTGTGTCACCTCTGTGCCCCTTCACTGTGTCACCTCTGTGCCCCTTCACTGTGTCACCTCTGTGTCCCTTCACTGTGTCACCTCTGTGCCCCTTCACTGTGTCACCTCTGTGCCCCTTCACTGTGTCACCTCTGTGTCCCTTCACTGTGTCACCTCTGTGCCCCTTCACTGTGTCACCTCTGTGCCACCTCTGTGTCCCTTCACTGTGTCACCTCTGTGCCCCTTCACTGTGTCACCTCTGTGCCCCTTCATTATCACCTCACACTATGTGCCTCCGTTTTACTTACCTGTCTTTTTCTCTTTTGTATTCCACTTTTCTGTCTTCTGGTCTTCTTGTCTTCCTGTCTTCTTTTTTCTGCACCACGCAGCTCCTCGGTTAGTCCTCACACAGTGGCTGGAAACAGACTTTAAAAAAAAAACAAAAAACAGTCACGTGATCGCATGACAGGTCCCAGCAGTCTCTCCTCCTCTCTGTTTCCCCTGAATGAGGAGGAGAAACTGCCGGGACCTATCATGTGATCACGTGACTGTTTTTTTTTTTTAAGTCTGTTTCCGTCCGCAGTCTCTTTTACTATGTCGGCGGACAGAGAGGGATGGCAGGCGGAGGGGAGCACTTCTCCGCCTTGCCTACCCCGCTCACCGCCAGTCCTGTCTGGGCCCTCCGGGGACCGCTAGGCCCTAGGCAGTTGCCTAGGTTGCCTAGCGGGAAATCCGGCCCTGCCACCAGGTTATGTGCTGCTGTGTTTATCGCACATATCCTATCATCCCCACTGATCATGGGGAGCTCTATATGTTATGTTTTTATATTTTCCATTTATAATTTCTGTTTTTAATATAGGAAAACCTCATCTTTTGTATGGTGAATACATTTATCATTATCTTGTTGTATGAATTAAGATCTAGTAAATGGAAGTACAGGTATGTGACCTTTTATTTTTATATCCAGTATTGAAAAAGTTTCACAAACCAAAATAGTAATTGCCGATTCTGAGATATAATGTCATAGTCACCGGGTGCCTCCTCCTTCAGTTACTGAGGGGAGCACTGCTACATATATTAAACAAGGGGATACCAGGGGCAGAGTGAAAATGAGAGTGTAATGTTTATAGTGCATTTTAGGCATGGTTGTCCAAAATAAGAAAACACCCTGTCCAAAAATCTTTCAAGTCGCAGGCATTGTGGAAAAATGGTGTGAAACCTATTTAAATATTTAAAATGTTATAGAACTATATCTTGAATATGTCCAGGATATATGTTTTTTGGTGTATCTAGTCTTGAAATTGTCCATGAAAATGCTATTACAATATTAGCAATCATGGATAGACTACAATGTGACTGCATTGTATGAGAGGCTAGGCTGGCAGCTTGGAAGCTAAGAATTACAAGAGATACCTACTTTCATTGAACAACAACCTATAGAGATACTGGATCTCATGTATAATTGGACACAAATGCGTCAAAAATATGCCCAAAAAGACGCAGTATTTACACATATATGCACCCAGCTCGGCAACAGTAGAGTATGCTCCTGGTTTACGCTGCGTACAACACACATAATTACAACAAACTCAACCCAAAACATACAGGGGCTTCTAGCGTAAAGTACCCCTGTTGCAGTATGTAGTGCAGCATCTGCTGCATTTTTCAATTAAGACTGCTCACAATAAAAAAATGCGTTGACTATTTCCATCTTTAACTCACTTCATTAGATTCTATTCGTCTAACCAGTGGTCAATTGAAAAAAAATCAGATTCTGTCTGACCAGCATAATATTACCATTGGCCAGTGGGCTTTTATCAAACGCAAGTCCTCTCTGATGGCTATAATTAAGTCGAATGACTGGCCTTTTCCAAGAACATTACCCCCTAAATGTATGACCAAAATGTCCAGGAGGCTGGCCTTTGCTATATCCGACGATAATAAAAACATTAGGGCCGACCATTTTAAATCTCTGCTTCCTATCCATCCAAGGAAAAAAATGGGGAAAATTTCTTCATGCCCTGCTAAAAGCGGTGAGCAGGGAAGCCCTGGGTTACCGAAGAAACGAAGGATAGGAGGAGGAAGGAAACCAAACAGACAAGAGAGGGGGGTCTAGACCAAGAGTATTTAGGGGCGAATGTGTGACTTATATGCGTCGGATTTCCAATGCCCTAGGGATTTAGTTCTATCAATGGAATCCCCTGCTTCAGCTGCTTCAGCAGCCGCCCCAATCCTAAAGGACTAGGTCCAGGCCAGCACTTGCTAAAGACTTTTTAAACAGGGCGTTAAATTGGAATTTTATGAGGAATGATCCTTCAGCATGAACTAACCAGGGAATTCCTGTTATGGGGTGTAAGCCAGGAAAGCTGGTATATAAAGCTACTGGACATATTGACTTATCTCCGTGTGCGGGCAATGTTATCCAGCAGCCTTTGCCCAACTGATCTGTTATGAAGTGGAGGAGTTTATAGCAGTGTGCTGGTCTGTGTTTATTCCTTTTAGGATAACCCCACCCTTTCATGCACCTGCTATAGCCTATAAATTGATTTGAGCAACTTCCATTTCTTTATTTGTCTGAGAGGCATGTTGGTGTCAGTAGCTGAGGGGGAGTGCTGACATTGGCTTGCTATTTGGAGGCTTCTGGGGTACCTCTTTGGTAAGTTAGCTCTCAATATAAAAACACATATGTTTGGCCCAAATATATGGGACTCTCATTGTTTAGAGTAGGACCACCCTATTAGCAAAAGCACAGTGGAGTGGTGGGTGGCTTCAACATACATTTGCAAATGTGTGTAACTGAGACTTTTGCATTTTTATCTACAGTAGAAATAGCAGATCTGTTGCTGGCTATAGCAATGTGCTGGGGGGATTTGTCTGTGTTTGTTCCTTTTAGGATAACCCCACCCTTTCATGCACCTGCTATAGCCTATAAATTGATTTGAGCAACTTCCATTTTTTTATTTCTTTAAGTGGAGGAGTTTGCAGGAAACCTGTGAGGAAGATATGCTAACATACCAAGCAAATAAAGAATTGCCTTCCGTGTGCTGAGAATGAGCTGCTAGTTCACTGATGCGGAAGGCACCCAGGTAAGATGTACTAAACAACAACACCTCATACTCGCTATCAGCAACCTGAACTAAAACATTTGACAGCTGGCGTAACATCTCTACAGATATGGGACGTCTACTATCTTCCATGCAGGGTTGAATTTTGCTCCATCCCTTAAGCGCTTTGGTAATCAAGAAACTCCTTGTGAGATCAGTCTTACCCAGCATACGAGACATAAAGAAAATATCGTCTAAAAGAACAGCAACTGATGATTTGGTGGCACCTTCCTGGAATTTAGACCAGACAAAAACCAGCATGTCATCGCTGTGACCTGCTTCCGAACTGCCCTTGGCTTCTAAGAAGGTGACCCTTTGACGCCAGGCTGCTCGAAATGCTTTCCTGGTGTGTAGTATGCAAGCTCGATGATCAGCCAAACATAAGGCGGACAGAGTGTACGAGTAAAGTGAGCGGCAGGGGCTAGTTCACGAAAATGCTGCCATTGACAACATGACAGAGCGTCAGCTAACTTGTTGTCTAGCCCCAGAACATGGAGGGCTTTGAAGGAAATGTCTTGTTCTAAACAACGTAGTACTAGGTGTTTAAGCAGATTGACTGCTTGAGGGGAGGATGCACTTTGTTTATTTATGCACTGAACCACTCCCAGGTTGTCGTACAATGTTTTGACCTTGTAGATATGGGGACCATAACTCCACTGCTGCGATGATGGGAAATAGTTCTAGGAAGAACAGGTTGGTCACCAGACCACTGTTGAACCATGACTTGGGCCACTGTGATGCACGTCATGCTCCTTGGAAATAAACTTCGAAACCAAAAGACCCTGATGCATCGGTATGTAAATCTATAGTTTTATTGGAAACGGGCTTTGGGGGCCAAATCATCACTCCATTGAATAATTCAGTTCTTTCTAGTCTCTCTGCCTGAGCAGACATGACTCATTGTGCCTCCTGTTATTTCTGTCTGCAGACTATTGCTCCACCTCCATCCAGTCTCAGAGCTTCCAGGCTTACTTGGACCTCAGTGTTCTCTGTCTGCAGACCTACTAAGCTTTTAGAGCAGAATGCATCACATGTCTATCTTAATATTTTTTCATTGGATAGGCTGTAAAATAAATACTATTGATTATATGTATTTAAGTAAAACATTATTATTGTTCATTTATAAGATTCCCCAAAGAACAGCAATGCAGAGTAGGAAAGTAGAGCATATAATAAAGATGTAGAACAGTTTGTAGATGTAGTTGACATAGATGTAGAACAGCTAAGCAGTGTTTTTTTACAAGCATATACATCATGCCATAGGCTTAAGTAACGCATGTTCAGGTGGGGGAGAAGGGAGCAGATAGATTATGCACCTGCAGGGCGAGACTGCACAATTAACAAAAAATTTATTTTTTTCAAGGAGGTCACCAGGAGCGGGCTGGACCGGGGGGCAGGGGGGGCAGCGGGCACCCGGGCCACTCAGTCTAACGGCTGTTCGGGCCGGCCGCCTCCCCCCATTTCCTCCATGGATTAATTTTTTTCTCCAATAATACCGGCGGCCGCAACCGATGCTGCCGCTTCAGCGCACAGGCGGCCGCATCATGTGACACACGATGCGGCCACATCGCATGTCACGTGATGCGGCCGCCTGTGCGCCCCCCGGGCCAAACCTGCCAGCCCGCGCCTGGAGGTCACATAGCACTACTAACAAAAGGCATTGTTTCCATAGGCATTGTTTCCATAAGCATTGTTTCCAAAGTGTTAGCAATGTGAGATGACAAACCAGCATAACTTTCCTCACATACCAGATCTGAGTGAATAAAAAGACACAAGCTAGAGTAGTGTGTTTACAGTGTTACTTGTAATAGCAAAACTTGCATCCGCCTAGAGAAATACTAGCATTACAATGTATAAATGTCATAAGTGTAACACCCCCTTTCCTAGGACTAAGGCGTGTATGGGTATGGGTGTGTGTTTCGGTTCCTGACCCACTTGTTTATCTTTATTCTCAGTGCCTCCACCTTGGTCTTCAAACAGTAAGCTCTTCGCAGGGTAATGCCCTGGTTTAGTGACACCAGAGGGAGACCAAGGAACCCTCCTCCCCCTTACCTCCAACCTCAGGTTCGAATACAGAAAACACACACCACTCTGTAGCCAGCTTTATAAACCACTGACACGTTTATTTCTAGAGTGGTTCCCCAGGCTTGTTATTTTTTTTAGTAAGTTTGCACTACAAATGCACATTTAAAACAGTATAACGGCCCACAAGTAAACTAAACAACATATTAACCTTTAGCTTATCATATAATAACACACAGTTCTTAATATCCTAAAGACTAGTTTCAACAGTACCTCTGCATCTTAACATTATTCTAGCGAACAGTTCACACTAAACAGGGACATGTAAAAACACGGCAGTTGAAACCAATATAACTTTCACATATAAATATGACTTCCAATATATAACAAAATGCAGCACACATAAAGTGCATTTGGTATTCATATCTACAGGCTCATTTTGTTACTTTTCACTAATACAATATGAGTTCTCAGTAGAAATAAAATGTTAACTGCAATACTCCTATGGTAGAGATCCCTCCAGCAACCAATAATAAAATAGTAATAAACACAGATTTCTCCAATGTTTGTCATATGTACCAGAACTCATAACTCATAACCCAGAACTCATAACAATACCGAACTCTTATAACTAATTTCTTATATGACTCAGTCCATAAGCTTGGCTAACTATCCCTAAACTTACCCTTCAAAATTTAACTCAGTCCCGGAACAAGGGTATATATTATTAATCTTCAGGACTTTCCACCTGGTCTCTGACTAACTAATCTAATATGTACATTTTTTGCTCAGTCTATTCAGTAAAACAGGAAATATAAAAAGACTAAAGGGTACTTATCAATATATTGCTTCAGGGCCAGTTTTAGGCAATCCCTTCAGGATAGGGGTATAGGTATTTAAAGTGGTGTGAAAGATGTCTTATGTCTTCTTTGTCAGCTTTAATAAAATAGTTTGTCTTGTTTCTGGCAATCTGATTTCTTTTTCCCACTCTGTTGGTTAAATTTCAGCCTGCTGCTGTATATGTCGCTATGTTCAGTCTCCTCTTGTCTCTCTCCTCTCCATTCTAACTTCTCACTTCTGCCTCCTGTCCATTCTCTTGCTTGTCACTTTCTTCCTCTGCTTCTCACTTCCAGCCTCCTTTTTCTCTGGCCCTCTTTTTTCAGACCAACCGCTACACTACAACTGCCAGTTTCCAGCCACTCCTTTCACCTAACTGTCACTCTTCCCCTGCTCCCTTGGTCTCTGTGATATCACTGTGAACAGAGCTTCATCGATCCCTGACATTAGTGCACATGTGCGGGCCATCATGTCCGCTGGCACTACATAGGCATAAGCAAAGTTTGTTTACATTCGTTATGATAGCGAAATACACATTAATTTATAGGCTGGATTTTCTTGTGTTAACACCCCCCCCTTTTAAGAACAAGTAATCAATGCTAACTCATATAATATAGGGGTGAGCAATGAAGGAAGCTCTATTAGCAAGACAGGTCAATTCACAGTCATCCAATCAGAAGCGACTAGTTTGTGCTGGCATCAGCAAAATCATCAGTGCATGTATTTGCACCAAGCCTTAGCACCCGCAAGAGGTACACTTACCGACGTATTTGCGTATCCATGCACGTTTGCCTCATTCACAATTACATAAACACACCCTTACTGTACTGAGCCTGCATTTGCATTCGCAAGTGGAGCAAGTGTCCGGTTCTACCAATTCTGCATTAGCTCATATACATGTACTTTTTGTGGGCATGTGCAGTACAAATTTGCTTATTTTGCGCTAAATGAACGGTTGTAGCATCAGGCCCAGTGTGTCAAACTCACTTTAAAATAAATTATTATGTTTGAAGGGATATCTCGAGATGACTGTGTAGATAGATATAGATATATTAGTGAGTTTGCTAGTGTAAACATAGGTTTGTATTGTTATACTGGTGGTTAAGTTAGCTAGTAGTTAGCATATGACATTATTGTTTAATTGGGTCAGGTATAAGTTAGCAAAGTTAGATTATAGTGAGCTGTCAATCAGCTGATGGATGTTCCTTGAGGCCAGTGTTGGGGAGATATAGCTAAGTTATTTTAGTCTGTTAAGATCAGGGGTCTCATGCTGTATAGATCTGATCAGTATAAAATCAATCAAAATAAAACTGTGTTGTACCATAATTCTGGTGTCAGTAAAGATTTTAAAGTACCAATATAATCACATTATGCAAGAATTTATTGCTCTGATTTAAGTAAAGAGGATACTTGGGACTTTGCTGTGATGAAATTGTGATATACTCTATTTCACCAAGAAAACACCAACATCTGGGCTAATAAGTGCACTAAATTTAAACCACATATAGTACAAAATGGACCCCTGTATACAGTCATCTGTATACCTAACATTCTTGATTGGAAATTCGAGATTAAATATTCTGAATTCCTGATCCACCAAAACCATGCCCAATCCACCCAAAAATTACTCTTTTTTTCTGACAAAAATCAGGACTGTCCCATAATGATGGGTCTGTTGGCAGATATGTATATGCAACACAGAAAATATGTTCTCGAGGTTATTAATCAATAGGACTAAAAGCATTTCCTATAATAGCTTGCAGTGCTGAGTCAGGATCAGCTGTGATAGGGAGGATTTATCCAAAATAACACAATTTATACACATAGCTCACACTTTGTTGAGATGAATGGTGTGAGCAGGTGTTTACAGTATAGGGCATCATTTCCTCTTAGACCATGTCCATTTTCAGTTTTATAGATATTACATAGCTACACACAATGCACCAGCTTGTATGTCAACTTCAAAGTCTGCTTCATATGTCTGCACAATTCACAAGAAAATGTGTATCCGTATTTTTTTCATTTATTTTGTACATATTCCATTACAGCTGTATAAATAGCACTTACATAAGGCCTTAGGTTAATCTATTTGAATAATTTAGTATAGAGAAAAGCTTTCCTCTGTGACAGACTTACTGACACTCAACATGAATTCAAGATCACACAGATGACCATTATTTTCTTCATCATGTTTTATTGTCTTTAGTTTTCCATTCATTCTGTACATTTTATCTACTTAATGATGAATCAGCTCAAAAGTATTTACTTTCTGTCCAGCAGTAAACGAACATGAATATGCCTGTCATCCTGAGATTATTAAGATTAAGGAGACATACACCGTGAAATATCAATATTCTCCAACATCTTAGAAAATGATCATAGAGAGGGAGACCACAAGAAATATAAGGAATAACCTGAAATTGAATGATGAGGAACTAGCAATATACTGTCCGTTTAGAGTTGGGTGCATTTGCGTCATGACATACATGCAAAAAGCCCCCACCTAGGGAAACCTGCCCCATGCTAAAAGCACTAGGGCTCTTCCTGCACATCTGTAACAGTGGTGGATATGTGTTAAGAAATAAATATTTGAATTTGTTTGCTGGTGCACTGGTTGGCAGCCCTTTTGTCAGAGGGAAGCACTTCTTTTTTTAAAATGTTTTGATTTCTTTCAATTTTTAAAAACACATGCAATGTCTGTGCTGATGATACAGCAGACAGCTAGTAATTGTAAGATGCGCCTGAGTCTGTATAGGAACTTGTATTTATTGAGCGCATTCACAGTAGGAAAATGGATTTTACGCAAAAAACCTGCTAGTGTCCAACTCAACAAGAGCCCCAGAGTCTTGGGGTCCACTGGGTCCATGGGGAATACCCCGGCTTCCCCGGTGGGCCAGACAGGCATAGGAATGACTCATCTCTATTTGAAAATGCATTGCAAATATGCATATATAAACAAGCTTATCTATGAGATTCTCTCCCAGAATGTGTTCTGTGTTCTCAAAACCTTGGTCTTAGTCATGGAAAGCCCACATCCCCCTAAAAAAATGTTTTATTTAAAATGTATTGAACGATTGTCACTATACAATATACAGTATAACAAAGGGAGGCATTTAGCTGGCAATCTCCAGAGAAAGGATGCAAAGTAGCACATTTGTACAACAGTGCACCTAGTTTAAAGATAAACAGGTGGAGGACATGTGTGACAAAATAATGTTATAGAGTTTTATTTGACTTACATACTTTGGTGATGAGAACTCATTTTTAAATTGAAGGTGGCGGTGTCACCTGCCCATCAAGAGCTAGGGCTGTGGGAGGAGTGTCAGGTCTAAAAACCTGTTTCTTTTACTGTTCAGTGTGACCAATGCTAAAAAAGCTGGCGGGTGTATTGAGCGGGGAGTAAATGTATGAAGCTGAGAGTTTTCTGTCGGATTTGAAAAGTGGAGATGTTGCCTATAGCAACCAATAAGATTCTAGCTGTCATTTTGTAGAATGTACTAACTAAATGAAAACTAGAATCTGATTGGTTTTTCCAACCCACCGGAAAAATCTCAGCATGATACATTTACCCCCTGGTCTCTGTTTATTTAATGTTTAGAGTCACAAGAAACTGTATGGAATATTTATATTGTCAAGTTCCATACCATCCTGACATTAAATCAAAGTAAAAATGCAAGAAGTTGTTTGCGTGTATTTCACCAGAAGTGTGCTCTTGCCACAACATTTAGGAAGTGGAAAGCAGGTTTTTCTTCTATTTTTTGCAAAATCCCAGACAAGGTTCATCTGCATTTATACATAACACAGTACATAAATTACACAAAACACACAGGTCAGAAGTGCTGCATACAGAAATGTGCATGTTATTGTTCATGTGCTCCAAAGGACGATTAAGAATTTTTTACAGCCTGAGTGTTTTTTCTTCTCTCATTAAGGGAGAGATTCAATTTGATACGAGGTGTCTCCAAACTGTCAGCGGAGACCTCACGCCGATGTTATGGCTGGAATCTTTATTCATTTTTCCTCACACTTGCAATTGCTGCCAGTGTATGCAGCATTGTGTCCGTGCGCCGGACAATTGAATCATTTACTAACTGTGTAACATAAGTGGGCGGAGAGGCAGGAGCCAGTGAGGGAGAAGAGGAGGTTATAAATAGCGGGTACGTGCACCAGATAATCAAGATGGCATCCACTAACAGCACATATTGTCTGCGACGTCCGTAAAGGACCTGTGCTGCTATGAAGACCTGAAGGGAGTGTGCCTTACGCTGGTAAATTCACCGGACCATCCAGCGTGTAACAGCATCTAAGTGCATCTAACCTGCCTAAACACATAAATAGGCACGTGTGGTCACAAAATACCATTTGCAAATTGGTGTCATCCAACAATCACTGCAAAATAGAAGCACGTCTGGATAATTTATTGCTGGCCCCTAATGATTGTTCTTCATATCCCACTACTTTCCAATACTCCAGCATTCCCAGCAGTCGCAACAAAAGTTCCCCAGAATCAGGACTGTCCCACAGCTGGTTGGTATGAAAAATGCAAATTTAAATGTGAATATCTTTTCATTTTCACAGATATATGATTGATTATTGTCAATGAAACAAGTAGCTATCTAAACTAACAGTTGAGATATGGTGATAATGTCACAGAAGCAAATTCTAATTTTAGTGCATTTTGATTTAAGTGGAAACAAAATTGCAATAAAATATAAAGTCTGTGTCTTTTAAACTTAATATGACATTGGCAGAAAGGGGCCCTTCTGTCTATTTTATATGAAGGGTTGAAATGGTCACAGAATCATGGAAGTAAGTAATAATCTTAATTACTGCAGCACAATAGTGCGTGTGTTATAGAAAAGCTCCATTCACTGTCTGACTTGAAGCTGAAGTTCAACATCGGGGAAACATTACTATTTTGACTATCCTCTAGTTAACCAAATATGTTCATATAGATGTATTAGCTAACTCCAGTGCCAGTTAGATTCTGTTATGCTAATAGGGTTAGATATATTAAATTGTATCTATCTGTCTGTACCTCTAAAATCTTGGTAACTAGTTTGTCTCATCTGACGATAATTAGAATAGGATATAAACTTACTATATAGTTTGGTTTATGTCTCTTTTGATAATCATGAAGTTTGACTCATGAAGTTTGAATAATTCCAACTGCAAATGTAAAAATATGGACATTGAGGATCATATAAATTAATAGCCTGTTCTGTGTGTATAAAATTATGTCAGATCTCATGAACGAATCTAACTTCCACAGCCTACCAACCTCTTATAACTAGAGAGGCATGAAACCCCAAGAATTTTTTTTGTCCCAAGTTTGAAGGCAAAATTTGTATAAAGAGCGGTTTATAAATGTAATTTGGTGAATTATCCTCATTTGCCAGTTTGGATCAGTGAATTGTGATTTACCTCACCCAGTTTCCATAATGTACGTGTGTAGTGGAAATGACTGTGTGCCCTTTCTGAAACCAAGGAATGCTTCTAAAAATGTGCCTCTTTATCTCATTTTAACAAACTTCTTTAGCAAAAGAAGTCTAGGTTTTGTACAAGTCTGCAAAACATGGCGCTTAGATTGCACTTAGCAAGTAACACCCTTTCCCTGCACAAGCCCCTCCCATCAGCTGTTGCAAGTGCCGCCATCTTGGCCTGAAAACCAATGCACTTTAGTGGAGAGGTAGCCAAATGTAGCAAATGATCTTCTAATTGTTCAGGTCAACATATCTCTTGAGGAATCTCTGGAAATATTAAAAAAATGAGAACAACAAACAGTATTTGTGGTTTAATAACTTATAAAATCTAGTTTGCCTACTTGCCAAATCAATGTAATGTTGCACATATCCTGGTACTGTACTGTAAATCTTTTATACACTGATTATTCTAGTGAATCTTGTGCGGAAGAAGGTGAATCCATTGTTGAGTAATTTTTTTTATAGTTGTGAGCATTTCCACATCTTTGAGGGATAACTCACTGTGCTGTTAGGTTTCAATTGCACAGCAGCACTGAACACAGATTCATCGACACTAGAGATTGGCAGGAAAGTGTTTCAATAGCAAATTAAGCTTATTAATTAGCAGATCACAATCAGGTGGAAGTAATAGAGGGAAGTTCTGTTATATTTCCATTTCTGTACATAAGGTGCAGACTTGGATAGCTCTCTTCATTCTCTATTTCATAAAACTTTTGCCTTATTCACATCAAAATAGAGTGTTTTGGGAATGACAATTGCTGAATTTCACTGGTATGTTTATTATCATTGACATATGGTTGTTTTTACATTTTCTCTGATATACTTCCATTTCTTGCTGTATAAATGATTCTTTGTGTAAGCATTTCTTGGTGGCGCACAAGCATTGATGGGCGCTTCTAAAACATCTGATAAATCCAAAATAGTTTAAATAGATCAATAGATTCAAGGTTAGATCAATAGGTATATAGACTTACAGTTGTACATGTTTAGACTTTTACTTAAACAATCCCTTCACCCTATGGATCTCTTGATACCCTCCCTGGGTGCTATTAGATGGATAAACACCAGGCCAGCAATAGATCGCTTACTATAATTAGAAATACAAATCTTGTGCACTTACAGTTTTTTGGCAGTTTATGTTACAGCAGCACATCACCACTCAGCTACTCATGCACACTTATCTCATTCATTTACAGATGAATGTGTAATGCAGCTCATTCTAAGCACGTGATGAGTCATGTGGCCTCCGACCTGTGACATCTCAAGGGAGAAATGCCAAATTCCCAAAACTATGTACAGAAAATCAACAGTTAATTATTTACTTAGATTATTTATCATTTATTAACAATTATTTATGTAGCGCCTATATATTACAAAACACTTTAAAGACAATATTTAACCATTCACATCAGTACCTGCCCCAGTGGAGCTTACAATTTATATTCCCTACCACACAGGCATACACAATAGTGTTAATTTTGTCAGAAGTCAATTAACCTATCAGTATGTATTGGGAGCACCCAGAGAAACCCATACAAATACAAGGAGAACATACAAACTCCACACAAATAGAGCCCTGGTCGGAATTGAAACCAAAACCCCAGCACTGTGAGGCAGCAATTCTAACCGCTTTGCCATCATTCTAATATACTAGGTTTGTAAAAATAAGTATAAACTCATGTAAATATAATTACATCTGTGTAAACTGTGAATTTGTATGTTACATATGTAACCTGTGATTTAATGTGTATCACTTTACTGTTCAATAAGTAAACTTTGTATTATGTAGAATAATACACCCCCCAACTGTAAACCTTGTTTTTTTTTTTACCTGCATGAAAAGTACTAGACTTTTATTATTGTGTTATTATAAGCTTTTGAATTCCTTGGTGACTTCTAATACACATACAATTTACAGTAGGGAGTTTGTAATCTTTTATCCTAGAGATTGTTGCCAATTGTAAGTTTTCTGACGTCATATTTTTATTTTGTTTGTATTGTGACAGTATTCTACTATAGTCGGACCATAACAGCAGTGTTTTAGTGTTCTAAAGTGACAAATTCTGTAAATCAGAGGGAGGGGTAATTTATAAATTAATACACAAATGGGTGACACTTCGGGATATATTTTTTAAACCTTCTAATGAGGAACAGGTGTTCCCTATAGAAACCTATCAGATTCTAGCTATCATTTTATAGAGTGTACCAGATAATTGATAGCTGGAATCTGGTTGCTATGGGCAACACCTGTCTCTTCCTTAGTAGACGGTTTGATGAAACTAATCCTTACTATTTAAAGATTGTATAAACTTCTAAATTTCTGAATGTGATCTGTGTCTTGTTTTGCTTTGCAGGTGGAGAGTTGAAGGATGTCTCTCCTATCTTTATATCCTTCTTAATGTAAGGTATATATACATAGCTTTAACTTATGAGGAATTAAAAGTTTATCTTATATTTATTCATACATATGTATGCTTATTATTTATATTGCAGACTTTATCTGCAGCACCATTTTAGCTGAATAAGCAGAACATACACGATACCAAAAGTGGATTGAGAATTCTATTAGGTTTTATATTTTAAAACAATTTTAATTTGTTAATTTATCTAATTTCCCTTAATTAATTAATTAATTAAGGAATTAGCTATATTGTGGATTTTAGTTGATTTTATTCTCTGATTTAAGCCCATTTTCTTTAAAAGTAATACAAACTGTAAGGGCCTGAAGCAAAATGATCATTTTAAAGAAATAGATATATATTGTTGTGATCATCTTCATTAAAATTAATTGTGAAGACCATCAAAGCATAAGTAGCTTTATTTCTTTTGGCAATCAGGATTTTATTCATTTTTAAAATAGGGAATATTGTTTTCCGATGTTAAAAACGAACTGTGCCACCTAAAGGCAGATATACAAAATATCGAGTTTAAAGAGGATTCATTAACTAAAGTAACTAAATAATTAACAGATTTGGAGTGAGGCTTCAATAAATCGGTGTTAATTGGACAAGCTAACATTTAATATAATTTAATTTGGAAGTTACTGGTTAAGTATGCTAAATAATTAAACTATTCTTCTCCATTTCGGTAATTTGCCCTAAATAAAGCATCACTATCCTTAATCTAATTAACAGGAAAGCAATGGTGGGTTCTTAATAATAGGATAACTATGTGCACAATACAATTGTTACAGGGTTTTCTGTTTGTTATCACTTCTGTAAATTACTGTACCTTTTGAGCTTTGCGTAAATTGTAACTGAAATGCCTTAATAACAGAAATATATGTAGTACATTAACATCTATCTATATACATATCTAGTTATATATATATATATATATATATATATATATATATATATATATATATATATATATACATATATACTGAAGATATTTTACTTAATTCCGTACTTGTGGTTGGAAGATTTTTTTCTATGTACACCACACTTCCTGTCCGTGTGTCTATTAAATGTTGCAACAACCATCTCTGAATTTGAAATAGCTGATAATAGAGAATATTACCTTACAATGTCTTTCTGATATTTTATTTTTTATCTTGTCAAATAATTCCTGAATGTTACTAACTCAACATGTATTTTAGGTTCAGTGACTGTTTCAGATCCATTGTAACTATGACAAATGCACAAGTAAAAGTTTCCATCCTTTGTTAGATCTAAAGATCATTTCGAAATTTCACGGACAGCTTGATGAACACAATTTACATTGTATTACCCAAGCCAGGTGGTGTTGCTGCTCTTATTGTAGAGATATTGTTTTTATTATTTGAGCAAACCCTTAAGCAAACATTGCATCATGCATATATCTCTCTGGAAACTAGAATATCCAAAGATAACGTAGTACACACAATAGACTATTTATCTGTTAGATAGAATAATACTGCCAGCTCAGATATGGGATGCTGTATATGCAGAAAGTCATAGTGATCTTAAGATACTTTCTAGCCTAACTTTCATAGGCTTTTTTAAGAGGTAGGCCCTGTTTTCATTTGATCTATATGGATTCCTAATAAAAGAAAGTGCAGCCTGTGCATATTCTGTGTATTTTTTTCATAGGGATCATCAATCCCCAGCTCATCTGCATTTTCCCTGTGTCTCTATTAAATCTAGTAGAGGAATAATTGGAAACCTGTCACAAGCTGCAAAGAAGTTACTAGACGGTATTGCAGGGAGGCGCGGAGTCTAACGCACCACCGGTGTTCACCAGGGACCCCCGCAAGGGAGTCAGAAAGCCGGAACTAGCGATAAGGTATGTGAGGATACTGGGTTTAACGTAACCCTTTGCTCCACACAGCTGGCCTACCCTTTCCCTACCCAAGGTTCAAAATCACCCAGGCAAATATCCCCAAAAATACAAATAAGTTTATTTTACAAAATGGTAGTACAAAACAGCAATATACATATTTAAATAATAACTTGCAGCAAATAACAGTACAGTCTGGCACAGACAACATACAGGGTAACCATGCAGACAAAGGGATAGGAGATGAGTCACTCCTGATTTAATTAGGAACAGGTATTGTTCTGTGGCTATACTGCAGAGTTTGTTTAAACAGGAGAGATCACAATCCAGACACATTTACATTTAAATACACAATGCAGTCCTCTGTAATTAAACATCGAGCTCTGTCTGTGGGCTTTTCCCTATGATAGCACACACAGACCCGCAGCTAAACAAAGACAAAATACCCCATGGTGTGATGTACATTCATACAGTACTGGTGGACAATAATCTTTTTTCCTAGGCTGACACAATGGGCTAGTCTGCAAGATAACAAACCATGCCGGTAGATGTTTTAACTACTTTCAAAATAGAACATATACAAGCTTAAATATGACTGACAAATATGGGGAACCAGATGGGATATAAATACCTTGTATCCCCACAAGGCACAAAAACGTAATCCAAAGGAAAGCCAAGGAGATAGCTGGGTAACAACAGGAGCAGATTTAGGATAACAGACAAGGTGCTGGAGCAGGTGTGAGAGCCAATACTCTGGCACCCTAGTTGTGCAAGAGACTGCTATATAAACCTAGAGATAAACCCTGATAAGTGGGTAGTAATTGGCGTTCAGACACGCTGACCGCCGACAGCTGAGAAGCTTCCCGTTGCTGGGCCCTCTACACACGCACCAACAAGAAGCAGGAAGTGTGCCATTGCTAGACAATGGGACGCGATGATCGGGGGAAGACAGGCAGCCGTCTCTCGCACTTAGTGTCAGTGCGGAGACGTCGCCTCTCTCTGGAACAGATCAAATAGCAGACTGGCCCTTGAAGAAATTGGAGAGAAGAAGAGGTGCGTGTAGATCCTTTTTGTCGACCCAGGATCTCTCTTCCGAACCGTAACCCTTCCAATGGACTAGAAACTATATTCTTCTTTGAATGTTACAAAAGTCCAAAATACATTCAACCTTATACTCGTCTCCAAGAACAGACGGGGGGAGGTGGAAGATGACTTTTAAAAAATTAATTAAGAATTAAAGGTTTAAGTAGGGATGTATGAAACAAATTATGTACACGGAGAGAGGGAGGTAACCAGAGCTTGTAGGTAATGGCAATGATGACATGCGAGATGCAGAAGGGACCAATATAGCAAGAAGCAAACTTCATAGATGGTACTTTCAGTTTGAAGTTACGGGTGGATAACCACACCTTGTCCCCTACATGAATAACTGGATGACTTCTGCGATGGTGATCTGCAAAGTGTTTGTGTTGGTTGGAGGATTGTAGCAATTTATCTTGTACTTGGGTCCAGATCCTGGAGAAGTTACAAACCATTCCTTAGACAGTGGGTACGGATATACTGGATTTGTCAGAGAAACCATGACTATTGTAGAGGTCCCTAATGAAGTCCATTGAAATGCTGTTCCATGGGGATACTGAAACAGGAAGAGGTAGCAGAAGTCCTACTGGAGATCGCCTAGGGTCTTGTGGCGGGCCCAGATGTCACAGGCCGCAACAAATTTGTGGACATCAGAGCTTAAAGAAGGCCACCAATAATTACGGGATAGGAGAGCAATGGTTTTCTTGGTACCTGTGTGGCCGTCAAATTTGGTGTTGTGAGTTGCCCCAGGCTAAAAGTTTGGCGCGAAGGTGAACATCCACGAAGAAACGTTCAATGGGAATTGTTTTTGGAGAGGACTTGGTCAAGGCTAGAATCTTGAGTGGACTAATAGCAGGTTTAGGATCTGGAGGACAGGAATCAGATGAATCAAAAGACCTAGAAAGAGCATCGGCCCTGGCATTCTTGGAGCCTGCGCGAAAGATTTAGAAATCTGAAAAAAAAAGTGACCAACAGGCCTGCCGAGGATTCAGACAATGCGCTGACTGTAAATAGGTAAGGTACTTATGTTCTGTAAAAACCGTAATAGGGTAGAAAGCCTCTTCCAGAAGATACCACCATTACTCCAGAGCCACCTTGATTGCGAGGAGTTCATTATCATCAATGCCATAATAAGCCTCAGAAGGTTAAAACTTTTTGGAGAGGAATCCTCAACGAAAAAAGGTGGCAGCAGAATTCTTCTGTGAAAGTAATGCCCCCACACCGACCGAAGAAGTGTCCATTTCAAGATAAAACGGTTGGTGCTCGTCAGGTTGTCTCTGAATAAGAGCAGCTGTAAAAGCCTCTTTTGAGGATTTAAAGGCGAAGATTGCCCCCTGAGGCCATTCTTTCACTTGTCCCCCTTTGCGAGTGAGGGAAGTAATAGGTGCGATTTAGGAGGAAACGTTTTTGATGAATTGTCAGAACGAAACGTTGAGTGGCTTTAAGGCCAGAGGGTTGAGGCCAATCAACAATAGCTCCCACTTTCTTGGGGTCCATCTGCAATCACATGGCAGAAATTAAGTATCCAAGGAAAGGTACTTGTGATTGTTCAAATAAGCATTTCGCTAACTTGCAATGCAGGCGGTCCTCTCGGAAACGGGATAAAATGACTTTGACGTGCTCACAATGCGAGTAAAGGTCTTAAGAAAGGCTCAGAATGTCGTTGAAGTAGACAACCACGGATGAATATAACAGGTCTCTAAAAATCTCATTAATAATTCCCTGGAAGACCGCCAAGGCACTGCAGAGTCCAAAGGCATAACAAGGGATGGGCACTCGTAGTGCCCATCCCTGGTGTTGAAGGCGGTTTTCCATTTGTCGCTTTGACGAATAGGAACCAGTTTGTAAGCTCACCCGAGGTCTAATTTTGTAAAGATCTGGGCTCATCGGATGCGATCGAAGAGCTCCGACGTAAAAGGAAGAGGATAGTGATTCTTAATTGTTATAGTATTGAATTTACGATAGTCAATAAAAGGCCTGAGAGACCTGTCTTTCTTGTTAACAAAAAAGAATCCTGCACCAGCGGGAGAAGTAGGTGTATGGTAACATTGCGTTGAAGGTTTTCAGAAATGTAATCAGCCATGGCATGTGGTTCTGGTAAGGATAGCGGAAATACTCTACCCCTAGGAATCCTCTTACCAGGGATAAGGTTGATGGGGCAGTCCCAGGGTCGGTGAGGCGGCAAAGATTCAGTGGCTGTCTTACTACAGACATCCAGAAAATCTGTATAGACCTCAGGAAGAATTGGCTGTGTAGTGGAAGTGAGGCAAGAAATCAAAGTCCTGGAGGGAAGTACCGAAGACAGACATCGATGCTTGCATGTAGGGACCCAGGAGATGACCTGAGCATGGAGTAGTCGAACTGCTGCGAATGTGCCCTAAGCCATGGTAGTCCCCGAATCACCGGGTTGATGGACTGTGGAAGTATTAGGAAAGTTATCCATTCAGAGTGGAGAGCTCCTACCGACAACCGTAATGGACTGGTAATGCGGTCGATTGAGCCATTGGCGACACAGTTACCATCCATCGCAGGCAGAGCCAAAGGCTGTGGCAAAGGATGAATGGAGAGATGGAACTTGAAGGTCAACTCGGCAGATATGAAGTTCCCAGCGGATCCAGAGTCCAAGAAGGCTGATCACTGCTGGGGACCATCCGGAAAATAAAGAACTACAGGCAAAAGAATTTTGGAATCTCTTAAGAAGTAGGGGGTTAGGGACCTGGATCCTAGGACGACCCCCCCTAACATTGCCTAGGATGGGGTGTTTCCCAGTTTCTTGGAACATGAAGAGAGGAGGTGACCAGATTCTCCACAATAAAGTCAGAGGTGATTTCTGATGCGTCTGTCACGTTCCGCCTGAGAAATTCGAGAACGGCCTAGTTGCATGGGTTCCTCAGAAGTGGGTACGGGAGAAGTGTCACTTCCTCAGTTTCACTCAGAAGTGAAACTGAGGAGCCAGACAAGGAAAGTGGTGACGAGAACAATCCCTCTCCTGAATACGCTCCCTGCGGCAAATATTCACCTTGATACAGAGGGAAATTAAGTCGTCCAGGCTGGATGGGAGGTCACGGGATGCCAGATTGTCTTTGATTCGTTCATTAAGCCATTGCCAAAAGGTGGCCACTAGAGCCTCATTATTCCAGGGAAGCTCAGAGGCTTGAGTCTGAAACTGTACTGCATATTGGCCAGCAGTTAAGGATCTTGACGAAGGGCCAGTAATTCAGAAGCAGTGGAAGAGACGCGGCCCAGCTCATCAAAGAACTTTCGAAAATTCTTGATGAAGAGAGAAGAGATCTGGAGCGTAAAACCGTCCCTCTCCCAGAGAGGGGAAGCCCAGGCTAGAGCATGGCCTATGAGGAGGGAAATTATCTACGCCACCTTGGTGCATTCAGAAACAAAATTCTCAGGAGTGTCAGAAACCGTCTCTGCACTGCCTATGTGTGCAGGAAACGGTCGCCTGTACTTCCCGGCTGCCCGTTGCTAGCTAACGGGACGCTTCCTTGTTTTCTTCCAGGCACACTGCACGCGCATGCGCAATAGACATCGCGGGCCGCTCTGCCGCTCACCTGTCAGCATACCTTACCGCGGAATTCGCCCCCTACAAACAGGAGACACCTTGCTATACTTAAGGAAGCCTCTGGCACCACTAGGCTGCTAGAGTATTTGGTTCACACCAGCTCCAGCACTTGCTCCTGTATCCTGCTATTGCTTCAGTTTCTGACCCGGCTACTCCCTGACTTCTCCTTTGGATCTTGTTTCTGTTACCTTGCTGCTTGTTTCGTTTACTGAAATTGAGCTTGTTTTTGACTATTCTTCAGATTATATCTGTGTACCTCTCCACCTGGCTGTTTCTGATCCAGATCGCTTGACCTCTCTTGTCTTCTCTTGTTACTACGCTGGTGGCGAACCGCGAACTGCTCATCCCCTTACAACGAAGTCCAAACTCCCTTGCGGGGGTCCCTGGTGAATACCGGGGGTGCGTTAGACTCCGCGCTTCCCTGCTCAGCAGTGTCAATACTGGCAGCGTGCGCCAACAGAAAGCAGGAAGTGTCCCGTTGCTAGGCAACAGGACGCGATGATTAGTGGAAGACAGGTGGCCGTCTCTCGCACTTAGTGTCAGTGCAGAGACGGCGCCTGATAAAATCCCAGTGGTAAATTAAAGCCATCTTTGTGAAATGGCCAGAAATATTAAGAAATCATAATGTTGTATAGTCCATGGAAGAAATCTATAGTTGATTAAATATGTAGCGCTCTTGTTATTTTTTATAATTTTTTCCATCACCATTTTTTGTGTTTTGAATATTGAGTCAGACTTGCATTATTATAGGAAAAGTCTTACTTTTAACTTCTAGGGCCCTTTTGCGCATGAACTTCAAGACTGTGTTAACACTGGTGGTAAAATTCTGCACTTAAGATGCATGTTAGGAACATGTAAATAAATGTGAAAATAATAATCATTTTACCAAATCACACAGTGCATATTTGCATTCTTACGTGTGTATGAAAAAACAAAATTCTGACCCAAACTCTCTCTCAAATTACAGCCCCTTTCTCAGATCCTATGCCCCTTCAAACTTCTCGAGAGAATTGTCTACACTCGCATCACACACTTTCATACAGCAAACAACCTACTGCATTATCTTCAGTCAGGCTTTCGCTCTCAACACTCCACAGAAACTGTGCTGACCAAGGTTGTCAATGATTTGATCACAGCTAAAACTAAAGGCCATTACTCTCTTCTAATTCTCCTGGATCTCCCTGCTGCATTTTTGTGTTTTGAATATTGAGTCAGACTTGCATTATTATAGGAAAAGTCTTCATTTGACACTGTTGACCACTCTCTCCTCATACAAACGCTACAATCCCTAGGTCTTGAAGCCACTGTCATATGATGGTTCTCCTCCTACCTAATCGCTTTTTCAGTGTTAATTTATCTGGATTCACCTCTGCTTTGCTTACTTTATCAGTTAGCGTACCACATGGCTCAGTCCTCTGCTATTCTCTACGTACACCACTTCTCTTGGAAAACTAATAAGTTTCTTTGGATTTCAGTATCATCTCTATGCGAAGGATACACAAATCTATCTATCCTCTCCTGATCTTTCACCATCTGTGTTATCTCGAGTTACGGGCTTTCTCTCTGCCATTTCATCTTGGATGTCCTCTCACCAACTCAAACTCATATCTTTCAAAAAAAGAATTAATAATATTTCCACCCAAAAACAGAAGCTTCCTGTCTAACATTTCTAGACACTGCCTAGGTGTAATCCTTGACTTATAACTATCGTTTGTTCCTGTATCCTGCTATTGCTTCAGTTACTGACCCAGCTACTCCCTGACTTCTCCTTTGGATCTTGTTTGTTCTCTGTATAGCTAAATCATGTTACATACAACTAAAAAACATTTCCATTTCCAATACGCACATATCTCACACAGGACACTGCAAAAACTTTAATTCATGCACTCATCATCTCCCGCATCAACTATTGCAAGTCCCTCCTTACTGGTCTTCCTAATATAAAACTTGAACCCCTACAATCTATTTTGCAGGCAGCGGCTAGATTGATTTTCCTTGTAAATTGTTCTTCCTCTGCTGAGCCACTCTGTCAGTCTCTACATTGATTGCCTGTTTTTCAACGAATCCAATATAAAATTCTTCTACTAACATACAAGGCCAACAACAAAATTGCACTGACATACATCTTCTCACTTTTCTCAAAATATTTCCCAACTCGACACTTACGTTCTACACAATATCTGCATCTCTCTTCCACTCTCATCACATCCTTCCATTCCTGGTTAATGGACTTTTTTCGGGCTGCACCCACTTTGTGGAATTCCCTCCCTCTCACAATAAGACTTTCCTCTAGTCTTCAAACCTTCAAGCTTTCTCTGAAAACCCACCTTTTCAGACAAGTTTATAATATTCCTCAACCACTATCTTAATCTCCCTAGATTACCCTATTACTACCCTCTACAAAGCTAACACAAGGCAACAACCCTCTGACCAACATTGCTGTGTGACTGATCATACAGCCCACTCAATACTCTTTACCTTTGCATTCTAGCTGGACCAATGTGCAATATGACGTAGCATGTGCCCTTGTGTATCAATCCCCCATTGTCCCATAGATTGTAAGCTTGCAAGTAGGGCCCTCTTAGCTATCTGTTTTTTTTTGTATGTATTACAGGGTAAGAAACTGCCACATCTGAGGAAAGGGTTTACTTGAGTCAGTAGGAGGTTCCACCCATTCCTCGTAGTGGAGGAGTTTGGGCCTGTTTAAGGGTTTAAATTCAGTTTAATCTTGGCTGACGTGTGGGAAGGTTCAATATCTCACACCTTTCCCCTGAATGAGCCAATGTATCCTAAAGTTTCTGCATTGTTTTCCTGTTTGCTCTATTATGCTGTGGATCCTCACAATAAAGCTCCGGTTGACCCAGACTCAAGACTTTGGCTGGTGACTTGTTGTTAACCCGCAACAAAAAAAAAATTAAATGCCAGTGTATACATAGCCTCAGCAAAGTAATTGCATTATGTCCCCAAATAGGATTTTACATGCTTATATCACTTGTCAAATATAGCAGGCTTGGGATTCATTTGTTCCTTCAGCCCTATGACATGATGTGTGCGCTGTTCACAGGGCTGGAGTAACAAAGGGGCTGATAGATCTACAGCTCCAGGCCGCCAATTACAGACAGACCAAGGGACCTCTGTCCTCCTTCATTCTTCTCCTCCTTAAAGAATCACAGTGCAGTGGGGTCCGTACATGCCCTGGCCCACCCTGGAACTCATTATCTATGTGCACTAAGTTCCTCCAATTGAGGTTCAGCACACAATCCTCTGACATTAAGCCTCACTTGACTGAGGAAAGAAGGAGGAGAACAAGGAGGATGAAATAGGAAGGAGGATAATGATGGATTAAGAGTATGAAGGTGGAGGAAAAAGAGGAAGGAGAAGGATGAAGGACAAGCAGTATGAAGAAATAAGAAGCAGGAAAAAGAGGAAGGATGAGGGTGAAGGAAAGGGGAGGTGGATAAAGGAGAAGAAAGAAGAAGAAAGGAGGAGAAAGAAGATGATGAAGAAGGAATTGAAGCAGTGTAACTGGACTTCCGTGAGCACCTTCCATGTGCGATGTAAGAAGTCAGAAACTAGGATGAGTTCCTTAGAACTATTTACACGTGATTTCATCTATAACAGTCCCCTTTCCCATAGAGCTAGATATGTTCACCGATACTCTTTACCCCCAGAACTTAATGGTAGTAGGGGCTCATACCAGCTCTGAGATTGACAAAATAAATATCTATCTATCTATCTATCTATCTATCTATCTATCTATCTATCTATCTATCTATATGTAAATTTCTCTCTCTCTCTCTCTCTCTGTATATATAAATATATATATATATATATATATAGAGGAGACCAGGTAATATCAAAGCACTATAGCAAAATAGACGAAGCAATAGGCGCCTAGCTCCTCCAGTTGGAGATATGAAGCAGGTGACTAAGATGGCAAGTAGGGTATAATTTCAAGCCAAGGACTGAACAGATGATATGATGAAAGTCAGATTCCAAATTGGAGTCAATATATAGGCCATATGCAAAGTCCAGGCAGCGGTTAATATAAACAATGGTCATTTATCCAAGCAGAGTTCAAAGTCTAGGCAGCAATTGATATAAACTGTGGTCATTTATCCAAACAAAGTTCTAAAGCTCAGGCAGAATTTACACACAAATACACAGCATGGTTACTACTATCTCTGGTATAGAGAGATAAGGCTCCCTGCACAATAAAAAGAAGAGCTCCAATGAGAAGCCCCAGCAGAGCAAAACCTTCTCTAATTATTAATGATAGTATGATGATGGGAAAGCACTGCACTAATAGACTGACTGCAAGTTTGTTGCCAGAGCAATAAAGATGCTAAAGACATAGCTGTGCATTATGGTGGTGCATGGCTATGTCTGCTGATCCTGACAGCATGGCATGGACGATGGGAGCCTGCAAACTGATTCATTGTAGGGAAGGGAAGGGGGAGGCAATAACATGCATTTAAACCAAAGAGAAAACGCGTCTTCATTCCGGTACCTCGGGCAGGTAAGTAGCTGTGTGGATATGTAAACCACTCCCAGGTGTGTATTTTGGGTGTCCCTCCAATAGTGGAGTGGGTGGAGGAATTATGTGTAAACTGTATCTTGAACATAAGCTGTGTATATTGATCACTAGAATGCTCTCTGTATTGAAAGTCACTAGGATACTCTCTGTTTAATTTATCTATCTCTATTACTGGACAAATAATTTTGCATAAAAGTATAATTCTTGAATTGTCTTGCAATACATCCCTGTTATTTTTTTTTTTGAGTATGCAATGTGTATGTGGTCTACTGTCTATATTGCTTGATACCATTTATATGTAGTTTTGGTTTTGTCATCATTAATGAAATAGCACAACTTTACCTCTCAACTGTCCTGATTCCAACAGAATAGTCCTGATTTTGGGGGATTATCCTGCTTAGCCAGGAACTTGCCAAACAGTTGGGAGATTTTTGTCACTCTTAAATTTCCTTAAATGCTATGCATGCCCTCCATGATGCTGGCCACAGCCCCTCTGGTGGCATGGAGCAGCTCACAATAGGCTCTTCATAATAGGGATGTTCGCCCCGTGTTTTGGTTTTGGATCTGTATTAACTTTGTGTTTTGGTTTTGGTTTGGATCTGTATATGTTTGCAAAAAAATGCTACAATCACAGAATTTGGCTCTTTTTTTGTTCCTACATTATTATTAACCTCAATAACATTAATTTCCAGTCAGTTTTTTTCAAGTGACAAGAACACTGCTACCCCTCCTTTTTCTGTAGCAATGTCACTGGAGACTGAAGAGTGACAAGAACACTGCTATCCCTGTTTCTGTGTGAGCAATGGTGCTGCATCTGCTGGGGAGGGAAGTACTTATGGAATCTAAAACCTGTGAGATTCGAGGGGGGGGGGGGTTTGGTTTTTGTAAAACTGAGCCTGAGCAACTCTACTTCATAATTTTAAGTTCCAGGCCCATGTGGTCCTTAATCTGGCCATGGCTGTCTAAATGGACAGAAGAGAAGTGTGGCCTTCAGCCTGAACGCAGTTAAAATCACGTGGGTGAGTGATTAGGTGTTTAGCCTATGGGCTTGTGTATATGTGAACCAATAAGCAGAGAGGGGGGGGTGGTTTAGTTTTATATAGGTGAAGGTTCTCCACCATTTTCCCCTCTCTGTTTCCGGATTTCTAGCTGTGCAGTTGGATCCCTAGCTGTCAGTCGGTGCGGTGGATTCAGGCCTTTGGAGAGAACCTTGTGGTATCGTATTCAGCTCTGTGTATTGTCCTTGTCCCCTGTGTTTTTGTCTGTGTTTTCTCCCCTTCCTTATATTTTATTTTCCACCTGTTTTTCCCTCTTGTCTCCCCCTCTTTCTCCTTCCTCTACCCTCTCCCTTCTCTCCTTTCTTCCTCCCCCCCCTCCCTCCCTCCCTCCCTTCTCATTTTTATTCCTCTCACCTCCTTCCTTGCGCTCCGGGTCCCCGTGGACACTTCCTTCCTTTCAGGTTTTTCCTCCCCTGTGGTCATGTCGCGGCCCAGCCAGGTGCGTAGTGCCCCCTCCAGATATCGCGAGGCGGGGCCTGTCCCAGTTTCCATCCCTTCTTCCCCGTCTCCCCGGTCAGCGGGTGTCCCCTCCTCTGTCCCTGGCGGCGCTTCCCTCAGGGGGTCCCGCAGTGCCTCCCCCCCTTCCTCCTCCACTAGCGCCACTTCCGGTAGGGGGAGGCGGCACCGGGCTGTTCCCATAGGCGGGCTTATTCCGCTCGCTCAGGCGGGGTCCCCGGCGGTAGTAGGGGTGGCGCCAGCGGTTTCAGATGGGGTAGTTCCTCAAGGAGGGCCCCCCATCAGTTCCTGTCCCTCCGCTGACACCCCTCAGCCCATGGGATCCAATGGGGTTTTTAGAAGTTGGGAGTCTTCCCCTTCCCGGGTGCCTCGGGTAGACTCTCAATCCAGGTCTCCTGTCGGTGCTGTGCCCTCTTACAGAGGCTTGGGTCCTATTATTTGGGATCCCCCCATCCCGGGGTTTCTCCCCCCCTCCTTCTGGTCCTTCCGTTATTAGGGCGTGTCCCGCCCCCCCCCTGCGGGCTCCTTTAGTGGGTTTTCCGGGCTAGGTCTACATGGCCCCTGGCAGGTGGAGGTCCCTGTTCCTCCGGTGGGGGGAGGGGGAGGGGCGGACTCTTTGGGTCTCGGGCCCCCTTTTCCCGGGTCATTCAGGCCCTCTCCGGGCTTGGGGGGTTTGGCCGGGGTGGGTTCCAGGGTAGGTTCCCCCCCTTCCCGTCAGGCCTTCCTAGTCTTCGGCTCCCCCCCCTCATTTTCATTTAGACTTGGCGGCTCCCCCTCGGGTTCCATGGGATTTGCCGTACGGCCGTGCGGGCGGTCCGTCGTTGGTCCCGTTAGGTGCTGGGGAGGGCCCCCCTTACCCCATTCCCTCTGGGGTTTACAGGCATTATTACCCGGTGTCCCTAATACCCATTAGGGGGGAAGTTTCCCGACTTGGGAGTGACCCAGGCGCTTCATTTAATAGACCCCCTCCACCAGGATTCTTAGGGTTAGATAATGAGTTCTTAGGAGCCAATAGATCAGTGGCGGTGGTAGAGTCATCTACAGGGTTTCAAGCTAGACTGTCAGATGTTAACGTGCCTCTTGTTTCAGATTCACAAGCTATGGTTGGAGGGACGAAAGCTCAGACATTACAGGTGGTCGGTGCCGGGCCAGGAGCGGAAGAGGGAGCTCTGGTCGCAGCAGATAGTCTGTCGCAGGTAGCAAGGACAACAGCCGATCCGGTGGGACTGGAAGCTCAGCAGGCGGACGCCGCGGAGGTCGGAGCAGTATCAGGTCCTTCCAGGCCGTCAGGATCCGGGCCGCAAGCGGAGGCTGTCGTCGGCGGTGAGTTGTCAGATGTTGTTATTCCGCAGGTACTTACACATAGCCCCCCAATGTCCTCCACGGACGAGGATTCTCCCTCTGCATCGGGAGAGGGCCCTCGTCAGCTTATTAAGTTGCTTAATACACACTTTGGCAGGTCTAGATCCCAGGGTGGAAGACGGGGTGGGGCAGTCAAGTCAGTAGCGCCTCAAGCCCCTATGGTGCTATGTGAGAACATGGCCCTTTTAGCAGGGTTACGGCCCAGTATTAAAGACAGGATTAGAAAGGGTTGGTTCGTTAACATGTTCGAGATAACGAAAGCAGCAAAAAAAGTTCTAGACGCAGCCTGCGAAAGAGGGGGTATCGGCGAGGAGGCATATAAAACCTTCTCCAATTGGGTGACCGGTAATTGTGCATTTGCGGCATGTTACATCGAGACGAGGCCGGAGGCACATGAGGATGTCTGGAAATATCTGCACCTCATTAATGAGATGTTTATTAATGATTGTCCAGGAACCTGGCTTAAATACGATGAGTTATTTCGAGAGAGGGTGGACGGTCGTGTTGACATTCCACTGGGGGTAAAGGATGTCGAGATTTGGATGCAACTTAACCGGGCTAGTTTAGCTTTTGGTCCAGGGGCGCAAGGGAATCGGTTTCCGCAAGGGGGGAGACGTAGTGCTCCCCAGTTAACTAAGAACAGATGTTTCGCCTTTAACAATACGTCCTGTGGGCAGGGGGAAACGTGTAGGTATCGACACAGCTGTATGTATTGCCGCGGACCACATTCTGCCAAGGAGTGTCCGAGGAGTGCCCCCGGTCACGGCAGAGGTCGTGGCAGCGACGGAAATATGGGTTAAGGGTCCCTCCCCTATTCGTATTGATTATTTAGAATGATGGCTTAGATTATATCCAGATGCAGAACAGGCTTCTTTTCTCCGGGAGGGTTTTTGTTACGGGTTCCGGTTGCCAATTAGGACAGCAGTCAAGGCCAGGGCGGCGAGAAATTTAAAATCAGCTTATATTTTTCCAGAGGTCCTGGAGGAAAAGATTCGCGGGGAAATTAGCCTAGGACGCATGATCGGCCCTTTTAGCTCTAACCCCCCTTATCAGATTTAGTCATTTCTCCAGTGGGGATTGTCCCAAAAAAGGTTCTGGGTAAATTTCGTCTAATTCAACATCTGTCACACCCAGTAGGCGAGTCGGTTAATGACGCTATCGATCAGGATATAAGCTCGGTAGTTTATCAATCATTTGAGGAGGCCCTATTGATGGTTAGACACTTTGGCTCGGGAGCTCTCATGGCGAAACTAGATATCGAATCCGCTTTCAGATTACTTCCCCTTCACCCAGATTCCTTCAAATATATGGGGTTCCAAATTAAGGGAGGGTTTTATGTGGATAAATGTCTGCCCATGGGTTGTTCTTTGTCATGTGCCTATTTTGAAGCTTTTAGTTCCTTTCTTCTTTGGGCAGTTCAAGCAGGGACGGGACAGGAGGGCATTGCTCACTATCTTGATGATTTTTTATTTGTTGGCCCAGCCAAGTCCCCTACGTGTAAAGACCTATTGTTCTCAGCACAGGCCCTGTTCTCAGTCATGGGGGTGCCAGTGGCACAGGACAAAACTGAAGGTCCAGTTACGTGTCTGGCTTTCTTGGGAATTGAGATAGACACAATGGCGGGCTGCTGTAGGTTGCCGGCAGCTAAAATTATGAAGCTAAAAGGAATGATAGATAATGCTTTGTCTTCCCCCTCTCTTAAACTGAAAGAAGTTCAGTCCCTGTTAGGGCTTTTTAACTTTGCTTGCAGGGTTATTCCAATGGGGAGAATTTTTTGTATAAAACTACAGCTTTCTACGTCGGGTATGAACAGGCCGCATGCGTTGATCAAACTCAAGGAGGAGATTAGGCAAGATTTGTTGGTTTGGACATCTTTCTTGGGGAGATTTAATGGCATTAGAATCTGGCCTCCCCCCCCTATTTCCACCAGGGATTTAGAGTTGTTCACAGACGCATCCGGGTCTAATGGTTTTGGAGCATATTTTCAGGGTGAGTGGTGCGCAGCTTCTTGGCCTCAGGAGTGGGTTGACAGCGATTTGATCAAAAACTTACTGGTATTAGAGTTATTTCCCATTATAGTGTCCCTGGAGTTGTGGGCTTCTCAGCTTAAGGGCCATAATGTTTCCTTTTGGTGCGACAATTTGGGAGTGGTTCAGGCAATTAATCGCCAGAGTGCATCCTCAAGACCAGCAGTGAATTTATTGAGGGTTCTGGTTCTTCGTTGTTTGGACTACGACATTAATTTTCGTGCTAAACACGTCCCGGGGATTGAAAATGGCATTGCTGGCTCTCTTTCTCGCTTTGATTGGGTGCGGTTTAGATTACTGGCCCCGAGAGCCAATCCCGTAGGTATAGATTGTCCATTTTATATTTGGCAGATGATCGGTCCGGACTAAGGTTTTTGGCTGAAGCGGCCCTAGCTCCCTCTACGCTGAAGACTTACCGGTTGGCGTGGCTGGGAGAATTATTTGGTAATTTCTGGTAGGCGATTGATGGCCAATGGTTCAGACATGGAGGAGTTCATGTTGAGGTGTTATCAGGAAGGGTTTAGCAAGGCGTCTATTTCTTCCACTTTAGCAGGTATATCTTTCATGTCTAGAGTTTGGGGGTTAACAGATCCTACAAAATCCTTTCTGGTCAAGAAAGCCCTTAAAGGGTGGGCTAGGTTACATCCTGTTCCAAGAGATCACAGACGTCCCATTGATGCTAGTTTGTTGTCCCGTTTGATAGGTGTACTGCCTGGTATAATGATGGATGCCTTTGAAGTTTCCCTTTTTAGCACGGCTTTTTCCATGGCTTTTCACGGGGCTTTGAGAGTAGGGGAGTTGGTTGCTCAGTCTAAAAAACAGTTAGGGTCAGCTATTTTAGCAAGTAATGTCATCATGAATTCGGATTCCGTTCAAATTAGGATTGCCCGGTCTAAAACAGATCAATTGGGAGTCGGTCATTGGTTAACCCTTTGCAAGCAGGTCAATGGTAGGATTTGTCAGGTCAGGCTATGTCATCAGTTATCAGAATCACGCCCACAGGCGGAAGCTTGGTTAGTTCACAAAGACAGTTCCCCGCTTACCAAGTTTCAGTTCCACTCCATTATGTCCAAGGCTCTACAGGACCTGGGCTTCCCCCCCTCTGAATTCGGAACACATTCCTTTCGTATTGGCGCAGCGACAGAAGCAGCAGCAGATGGGGCTTCTACTTTAGCTATACAGGCTTTAGGTAGATGGAAATCTAGTTGCTATAGGAGATACATTAGACCTGATGTTTAACAATTGTTTGCTTCCCTTGTACGCAGTCTCCTTTTTCTTCGCTTTTCTTCCTTAAGTGGTAGACCCAGGGGCTAGCTGCTCGCCGCTATTTGCGGGTGCGTGAAGGGCTTTTTCCCACCGGGTTTTCACCTTCACCTGGGTCGCTGCTTTTTCTTTCCGTTCTATTTAATGTTGGAAGTAAAATCACCCTTATTGTTAGTTTCAGGGTTGTTTTCTTCCTGTTGGGTTAGTAGTTTCATTAAGATTCCAGTTTTTTGGCCAATTTTTTAGTGGTTTCATTTGTCATTTCGTTGTTATAAGTTGTTATTCTTGTAGGGGTTGATTCCAGAAAAATATCGGTGTGGTTTTTCGGACATTCCTTTATCTTCTGGGCCGGTAGACACCAGTTTGTGCGTTTATGTCCGTGGGTCCCTGTGAATTCCGAAGTCACTTGGATAGGTCGGCGAGGCATGAGATGGAGGCAGTTCTTGTCGGTTTTATCCTGTGAGATTGCTGTTCGCGGAGCCCCTGATATCCTTGTGGTTCACCTGGGCGGTAATGACATTGGGCAAGTTAAATCACTGGAACTCATTTTAAATATCCGTGATGACATTTTATCGGCCTCTGAGAATTGGCCGTCTATAAAGTTTTGTTGGTCCTTCATTATTCACCGTAGGACATGGAGGTCTGATTTGCCTCCTACGGCTATTTCATCTGTGGTCAGAAAAGTGAACCAGGTGGCGAGTAAGATTTTACATCAGTCTGGAGGTTTTGCCATTTCCCATCCTTTGTTAAAAGCCGAATATATTCATTTATTTAGAGTAGACGGGGTTCATCTTTCGGATTTAGGCATTATCCTTTTTATTGATCAGTTATTCTGGAAACTTAGACCTATTTTTAGGGCTGTGGTTGGCGGACTGCATTTATAGTTATCTCTGCAGCGTGGGTGGGAGAGCAGTGCAGTTGGTAAGTTTACATATGGTGCTTGGGTTATATGTCATAGGTCACTACTCCCCCTTTCGGATTGTGTTGTCATCACGTGTGTTGGGTCCAGTGAATGGGACTCTGGGCCAGTATGTTGATTATCTTGCTGGCGGTTTATATAGGGGGTGTAGTCTTGCCGTTGGACATATATTTCGCACCGGCCAATAGATAAGGTATAATCCTGGGTTGGTGGTTCAATGGTCTGACCTTTCCACCGTTATTGGTTTTGTTTTGCCATCTGCCCTGCTCTCGTCCGCCTTTCAGCCCCTTTAGTTTAATATTATCCACTTAATAAATATATTTTAATTCCAATGTTATTCTGGTGTCCGTGTCGTTATTGGTTTAGAAGGTATTATGGTAAACACTATGAACTTCCGCACTGTGCCTTTTAGAGAAGTGTGGCCTTCAGCCTGAACGCAGTTAAAATCACGTGGGTGAGTGATTAGGTGTTTAGCCTATGGGCTTGTGTATATGTGAACCAATAAGCAGAGAGGGGGGGTGGTTTAGTTTTATATAGGTGAAGGTTCTCCACCATTTTCCCCTCTCTGTTTCCGGATTCCTCCCGCCAACCCGGCTGTTTTTAGAATGGTTATGTCTCTTTCGGTGGGAGAGCAGTGCAGTTGGTAAGTTTGCATATGGTGCTTGGGTTATATGTCATAGGTCACTACTCCCCCTTTCGGATTGTGTTGTCATCACGTGTGTTGAGTCCAGTGAATGGGACTCTGGGCCAGTATGTTGATTATCTTGCTGGCGGTTTATATAGGGGGTGTAGTCTTGCCGTTGGACATTTATTTCGCACCGGCCAATAGATAAGGTATAATCCTGGGTTGGTGGTTCAATGGTCTGACCTTTCCACCGTTATTGGTTTTGTTTTGCCACCTGCCCTGCTCTCGTGCGCCTTTCAGCCCCTTTAGTTTAATATTATCCACTTAATAAATATATTTTAATTCCAACGTTATTCTGGTGTCCGTGTCGTTATTGGTTTAGAAGGTATTATGGTAAACACTATGATCTTCCGCACTGTGCATTTTATGAAGTCTACATGAGGGGAATAATGCAAACATAAGTTCCTTGTCACCTAACTGCTGTGTACGTCAGTGTTGTCCATGGGAATCGTACACATGATACAGTATAAGTGTATAAAATAGAGTATAAAAGTACTTCCTGAAAAAGAACTCGCCTGCCAATTACTACAGGTGACTGCCCTGTCATTTTTGTTTTTATATTAAATGTTATCCAAATCCATCCAGTGGAAGGCCCTTCACAGGCTCCTTGGGTCAAATCTCTGGCCATCGTACACCAGCGGGAGGTCTGAAGTGATCTTAACTCCCTTAAAACCTGTGCAGGATCCTAATGAATCACCTCGCTGTGTTTTTATCCCAATCGTAGCAGGGGTGTCGAAAATATTTGCCTACAAACAAACAAATAAACTTCTTTTTAAAATAGATCTATCTATCTATCTATCTATCTATCTATCTATTTATCTATTTATCTATTATAAATAATCTTACTACATTACTGTTGAGAATCAGTCGCTTTCATGAGCATGTATATTGTGTGCCTGAATATTTCTTTTTATAGAAAGTAAAATATATTTAATTTCATGTATCCAGATAAACACAGACTGGATTATAGAACTGGCACTCTTCTAGTCACAGTTATAGTGCATTGTAGACTATTTCTTAAGAGCTGCGTCTCTTTAAAATGTAATTTTTTGCTGTAAGCATGATTAATGCAGATTCAGTCTGTTACATTTTGCAAATCTGGTGACCAAATGGCATCCATGACAGTACCTTTTAGTGAGAACATGTTTACATTTTCTTTTTTTAATTGTTGCAGTGCATTATATATAACCAGGCAATTCTTAATTCCAATTCCAATTCATATTCACAGCAGTAAAGAAATGTATGTAATTAATGTCATTTTAATGTATCTGTGGGTAAGGAATTCATAAATATCTTACATTTGTATTTTACACTAATGTGATTACACAGAAGGGGGTTAAGACACAGGGCCAAGGAATAGAGTTTCCGGATGAAGAAATGCCTGGGGAGGTGACTGTGAAATTGATGGTTTAGGGGAGTTCAGCGATAAACATGAGCTTGGGTTTTACCATATAATCCTCAGTGGTGCACTGCATTCCAAGTGCATATGTTTTTCTTGAAAAAATAAAACAGCATTTCAGGAGAATTTCTAAGCATAAAGATGTGCTCTACTTCCTTTTGCCTGAGGCACAATTCAGGAAGGATATATCCATAACAAACCCAATAGCCTTTCACCGGTCTCTCAACTCCCCAGACACACAAGGTTTTTTTTTGTTACAGTGAGGGATGATGAAGGTGAAGAAATAATAGCTAGGCCTGAAGGTAGACTCAACACAGATGCGCAATGTTGTTTCCGATGTTTATACTTAACACTCCAAATTAATTTAAACGGCAATATTTTGCAGAATCCAAATTACTTTTCTTAGTGTTCAGAAAAATTCTCAAGAAAGAGAAAAGTTTTAAAGCAATTTGTAAATGGAAAAATATTATTGAAATATAATTTTTTTTGTACTTCTACAAACCTATGGATTGGCTCTTATCTTGACTCATAGAAGAGAAATCTACTTGGAAAAATGTGTAATATTACAATTTTAATATGTTAGAAGTAGTATATTAATGTTTATCACTGAATATTAAGCATATGGAAAATGGCCTCCTCCTTTAGAGACTACCAATATTATATGACTCTCATGTGGCACAGTTTTCCAAATTAAATCCAGGTTTTACCACTAGAAATCTTTAATAAAGGATTCTTGTTGTTCCAGAATTCAGGCTTCATATGTAGGTTAATATATGAACTTTTTGCTTACATGAATATACCACTGTTTTTATTGGCCAAAGATCCACTTATTGTGCTTAAAGTTTCACCCAATTAAATTGATGCAGCTGACTGAATAATTGATTCTTTGATAGTTGCCCAAACCATTGAGGGAATACACTGGCAGCCTTGGGCAGTGTGCCCAGGGTTGTGCGAAGAGCCCTAGTGCTTTCATCATGGGGCTGGGTACCCCCTGGGGGGGGGGTGCTTTTTTTTTGCTGACCCAAGCTCTCTAGGAAATCCAGCCCTGTGCTGACTAGCTTGTGGTTGATTGTTATTATGGCAGGTGGACCCCGCTCCCAGAGTTCACTTGCTACAGAAACACAAGCACTGGCTGGCAAAGCCTAGTGAGGGTGCTAGTGAAATCATGGGGATCCCATGGTTTTGTGCCCCGATTTTGCATGTACCAGGCTGGCAGCATTACGGTTAATATGTTTGTGGTGGGGGAGGTGGGGCACACTGTGTTCTTTTATTTTTTATGTTTTCATTTATTGGTGTGTGATTTCACTGTATACAGATGGCGGATCAGTCGTATGAGCTGTGCCATTTAAATGTAGGCATTATGATTGCCAAATTTATCAACTGTCGACAGTCACAATGTTGCCATTTTAACCATGTCAACATGTTGACATTTTGGTCTTGACAGTCTGACTGTCGATAGGTTCATCGTCGACAGGTTGACTACATCAGTGTACCACCATATGTATTTATACTTTCCCTGTGAAAACAAAAACTAACATTCCATGTATAGCATCCAAGGGTATATTCTGTCAACAAGTGAATTATAACTAGATTATGTACAGTTTACATCTATATACTGACATTTGGTCACAATGTTCCTCAGAACATCGCGGCTGAGCATTTTTACAGGTATTGCAGTAAAAATATGTTAGATTTCTGGAAAGAAATCCACACAAGGTGTCTCTTGGCAGTTCCGGACACACCTTGCGTGTATTTCTTCTCAATTGAATCTGCCGCTATGGCTTTCCATGTTTTGCTCCATGGTTCTATCTTTGTAACACCAACTGCCAATTTCACCATTTTTATGATAACTAAACTTAGGGCACTGTTTAATTGGTGTCTAATAAAAATATTTCATTTTATCATTGCAGAACAATTAATAACTGAGAACTGCTTTATAGGAATAAATTCATGCAGACCCCTAATATCTGGTGACTTTGAAAATTCAGGTCCTCTAAATCTCTGTTGGGTTTACAATGCAGACCTCTAAAATATCTCGTGGCTTTATAATTCAGGCCACCCGAAATCTCTGGTGACTTTACCATACATATGCCAAATCTATGGTGGCTTTACTATTTAGACCTTAGACCTATGTTGGTTTTACTTTATAGAACCAAAATGTATAGTTGGCAGTATCAGACACGTTGCAGCATTGTGCACATGAGCTGCCACTCTTGTCATCCTGTCACACACCTCTACATTTAGCATAGATGAGGTCACACTCTTTCAAGATGGACCCTGATACATTCCTCTCTATTTCTGATCCATGATAAGCCAAAAAGTGAAACATTTCTACTCACGTATGTCTCAGTGAACACTCACACTGCACACTTCCCTGACAGGTCAGGTCGGCATCATCTTTCCCTGTTGTCTCTCTCACGCTCACTCCCCCCACTGTCTGTAGCCTCTCCTCTCACAGTGGGTTCCAAAGCCAACTTCTCAAAACTTAGACATGCTCAATAACATAGAAATCAGGCTAACTCAAACATAATCATACACTCTCTCCCAAAAGATGTGGCATGCAAGCCGTACACCTTAGAAACCTGGAGACTCACAAGCCTCTTTTAAATACTTATGTCCCACAAATCAACTTCAGCCACGCCTCAAACTTATTCACTCATCATAGGAGCATCATGCTCTCGCTCAAATGGACATTGCATGTTCGGTGCAGTAATGCATGAAAAAAGTAACACACTGAATTCGTGCTCCATAAATGATGCCCACTGTGTTATAAGTTCTTTTATCCATATATGGTATGTATCCAATTGTCAGGTGTCCATTATTCATGAAAAGTGACATGGTTCCTGTTTGATCTCCTGGCTCTGACCCCCGGCTTCCTGACTACTCTACTGCCTGACTTCTCTGTACCTCATTGCCTGCACGGATTTGACCCCGGATTGTTGACTACGATTGTTCACCCAACCTCGCTGGTAGCTACCTGGGAGGACCGCGACCGACGCGTCTCAGCGGCTAAGTCCAAAACTCCTTGCGGGGTTCCCTGGTGAAGACCTGGGGCATGGTTAGACTCTGCGCCTCCTTGCATAGCAGCGCAGATACCAGCAGGTAAGGCCTTCCAACTACCTTGTCCGTGGCAGAATACTTTGGCCATGACCTCGGACAGCCAAGGTGAACGTTCTGCTCGGGAGCTGTTACTCCATTTGGCTCAAAAAGTCGAACAACAGGACGCCGAGCAAGCCAGGCTACTCCAGTGTATCCAGGGTATAGCCACCCGTCTGGATTCCCTTCAGGTTTCGCTATCTGTTCCTCAGTCCGCTGTTGTCACCCCCTCTGGGGCCATTCCCCCTGTTCCCGCTCCAACCCCAGTCGCATCTTCCTCGCTGCGGCTGCCCACGCCTGAGAAGTTTGATGGGGATCCTATGAAATGCCGGGGATTTCTTTATCAGTGTTCCATCCATTTTGAATGCAACTCGGGGGCTTTCTCCACTGAAGGTTCCAAGGTGGCCTTCATCATGTCGCTCCTTTCTGGACAAGCTCTGGCATGGGCCTCGCCACTGTGGGAACGAGATGACCCCCTTCTTCAGAATGTTTCTTCCTTCGTTGCAGCATTCCACAAGATATTTGATGAGCCGGGTCGAGTATCCTCTGCAGCCTCCAGTCTCCTCTCCCTATGCCAAGGCTCTCTGACTGTTGGCCAATATGCGGTACAGTTCCCCACCCTAGCATCTGAGCTTAAATGGAACGATGAGGCACTTGTGGCGACCTTTTGGCAGGGTCTTTCGGATCGCATCAAAGATGACTTGGTGTCCCGTGAGCTGCCAGGGGATCTAGACTCTCTTATTTCCCTATGTAATAGGGTAGACCTCCGCCTTTGGGAAAATACCCAAGAAAGATCCTCCACTAGACGCTTTTTCCCTCGCTTAGCCCCTCGGTTCCAGAACCCAACACCAGCTGTTCCGGACGAGCCCATGCAAATAGGCCGCTCCTGGTTATCTCTTGAAGAAAGGGAGAAAAGACTTCAGCAAAATCTCTGTCTCTACTGTGGAGAGTCTGGACACCGGCTACTGTCCTGTCCTAAACGGCTGGGAAATGCACCATCCTAGTCGGTGACAGGGAGGCCGTTCTAGGAGTTAGACTTTCCACTCCCTATTCCACCTCCAATCCAGACTTTCTCATGACCATCACACTGGACTCTCCTAGTGGCCCTCTTCTGACCTCTGCCTTCGTGGATTCCGGCGCTGCACGAAATTTCATCTCCGCCACCCTGGCATCTCAACTCCAAATTACTATTCTTGACTTGCCTCCGCTGCTATTTCTAATTGCCGTGGATGGAAACCATCTCTAACGACTCCATTTCCAAGGTTACCTTACTGGTCCGGCTGACGGTAGGGGTCCTGCATTCTGAGAGAATTTTTGGTTTTACCCCAATCCATAAATTCAGTCATTCTAGGTCTCCCATGGCTTAGATTACATGCACCCCAATTCGATTTTAGTTCAGCACAGGTCACCTCCTTGAGTCCCCAATGTCACAAGAGATGTTTAAGTTTGGTCAAACCCAAGAAATTATGTTTCTCCTCTACGTCATGCCAGGCGCACTCCCCTCATCTTGAGGTTCCAGCTCTTTACATTTCGTTTTTGGATGTGTTCTCCAAGGCTGCCTCGGAGCTCCTACCTCCTCATCGCCCATGGGACTGTTCTATTGAATTACTACCTGGGAAGCCCATTTCTAAGGGCACAATATATCCTCTTTCTCTCTCCGAGGATCAGGCCATGTCCCAGTATATCACAGAAAACCTGCAACGCGGATTCATCAGGAGATCTACCTCCCCTGCTGGAGCGGGTTTTTTCTTTGTGAAGAAGAAGGATGGTACTTTACGTCCCTGTATCGATTATCGACAGCTTAATGCCATCACTATTAAAAACAGATGTCCACTTCCCCTCGTTTCTGAACTCTTTCACCAGATTAGTGGTTCTAAGATCTTTTCCAAACTTGACGGGGTGCTTACAATTTGATTCGGATTCATGAAGGCAACGAGTGGAAAACTGCCTTTTGTACTCGCGACGGACATTACGAGTACCTCGTCATGCCCTTCGGATTATGCAATGCTCCCGCTGTGTTTGAATCGTTTGTCAACGAGATGTTCAGGGACCTCCTCTATAGCTCAGTGGTAGTCTACTTGGATGATATACTGATCTTTTCTTCTGATATCACTGCCCAACGTTCTCATGTCAGAGAGGTTCTAGTTCGACTACAGCAAAACAAACTCTTCTGTAAGCTTGAAAAATGCATCTTTGAAGTTCCTCAGATACCATTCCTGGCGTATATTGTCTCTGGTTCTGGATTGAAGATGGATCCTGAGAAGGTTTCCGCTATCACCAATTGGCCTCGACCCCTGAACCTGAAAGCTGTTCAACATTTCATTAGTTTTACTAACTATTATAGACAATTCATTAACCAATTCTCCACGTTGATTGCTCCCATATCAACTCTCACCAGAAGATCAGCTAATCCGAAGGTTTGGCCCCCGGAGGTCATTACTGCTTTTGCCTCCCTGAAAAAGGCCTTTTTGTCTGCTCCTGTCCTATCCCAACCAGATCAAAAGGAACCTTTCTTTCTAGAGGTGGACACATCATATGTCGGAGTAGGAGCTGTTCTCTCCCAGAGATCCCTCTCTGGGGTTTTTCGGCCTTGTGGGTTCTTCTCCAAGAAATTTTCCTCCGCTGAGCGCAATTATGGAATCGGCGATCAAGAATTACTTGCCATCAAGCTAGCACTAGAGGAATGGTGTCATCTTCTCGAGGGAGCAAGACACCCCGGTGACTGTCTTTACGGACCATAAAAACCTAACCTATCTCCGAGAGGCACGCTGCCTAAATCCTCGTCAGGCAAGATGGTCTTCTTTCTTCGATCTATTTGATTTTAAACTCACCTTTCGTTCCAGTGCTCAGAATTCTAGGGCGGATGCTCTGTCCCGTTCCTTCTATGAATCTGATGAGACGCCTGCAGCCAAACCTCCTCCTTGAACCTTCTAGTATAATCGCTCTAACTAGAGCCAAGACTCCCCCAGTTGGCTGCTCCTACTTGGAACCCCACCTTCGCTTGAAAGCCCTCTGCTGGGCCCATGCTACTAAGTTTGCTGGTCACGTCGGATTCAAGAAGTCTTGTTCTCTCCTTACCCGGAGCTACTGGTGACCTGCACTCTGATCGGATCTCAAGGAATTCATTGAGTCTTGTGAGATATGTGCCCAAAACAAGATTCCTAGATGCCATCCCTCTGGGCTACTTCTGCCTCTACCCATGCTGGAACGTCCCTGGACTAGCATTTCCATTGACTTTATTAACGATCTCCCGTACAGTGAAGGCTTCAATACTTTTTGGGTGAACGTCGATAGATTTTCAAAGATGGCCCACTTTGTTCCCCTTAAGGGTCTGCCCTCTGCCCCTAAACTGGCTCAAGTCTTCATTAAAGAGGTGTTCCGGCTCCATATTTGCCCTCAAGAAATTATATCGGATCGTGGGGTACAATTCATATCTCTGTTCTGGAGGGCTTTCTGTAAGGACCTTGGAATCAACCTAAAGTTCTCCTCGGGATATCACCCCCAGACCAATGGCCAGATGGAGCGTGTAAATCAGGATCTTGAGATGTTCATCCGCTGTTTCTCCTCCGGTAATCAAGACGATTGGTATAATTTTCACACACAACAATCATATACACGTTTCCACTGGTTCCTCTCCATTTTTTACTGTCTCTGGTGCCCATCCCATTCTTCCTGATTTCTCCCATCCCTCAGCACCTTCTGTTCCTGCTGCTCACTCTTTTGTTCGGGATTTGTCTCACATCTGGGCATCAACAAAGGAAAATCTGTTAAAAGCATCGCAACAATATAAACAAGCCGCTGACCGCCATCGTAGAGTTGTTCCCATCCTCCATATTGGCGACAAAGTATGGCTCTTCACACGGAACCTTAGACTCCGGGTACCTTCGATGATACTTGCCCCACGATTCATCGGGCCATTTCTGGTGACACAGATCATTAACCCAGTAACCTACAAATTGCATCACCCCCCCTCTCTGAAGATTCACAACTCCTTCAATATCTCCTTACTAAAACCATTGGTTCTCAACAGATTCTCCCGCAAGACCTCCTCACCTCAGCCTCTATTAACTACCACTGGTGACGAATATAAAATCAGTCATATTTTGTATACCCGTGACTTCCATGGGCGCCCCCAGTACCTAGTCCACTGGAAGGCTTTCGGACCCGAAAAACGATCGTAGGTATTTAAAGAGGATCTTCATGCCCCTCGTCTTCTGGCTAAATTCATCAAGAGACAATCCTCGAGGTCTGCACCTTTTCAGTGGTGAAGGGGGGGGTTCTGTCAGGCGCCGTCCCGCAATCTTACCTGGTGCCGGGACGGACGCCCTCTCTGCAGCTGCTTGTCCCGTTGCTAGGCAACGGAACGTCACTTCCGGCCTAACAGGAAGCGCCCGAACATCGCGTCTCCGGTGCTAGGCAACGGAGACGCTAAGCAGCGCTTCCTGTCGGCAGTCAGACCAGCTGACCGTCAACCTCCACTCCCACCAATGACAGTTCTGGCACCACTATTTAAACTATTTAAATGCCAAACGGCTGATATTGCCTTAAGTTGTGACCTAACTTAAAACCTGAAATAATGACACGGACACATTTGAATTTTGGCACACTAAGGTCACAGTTTTAATTGTAACATAATGGTGGCAACGAAAGCAGATGCAGGAACAGCTACCAGCTAATACTAACAGAACATAGGGATGTTGAGCCGGCCCAGAATCCCAAGCACTACTGTATGGCACCTGAGAGACTCCACCCCTTTTGGCCTCAAAGGGCACGCTTTCACAAACGATATCCATGTCACTTGTACAAGTGACCCTGACAGAGAAAAGATCAAAAGGGGAAGAAATCTGTTGCCCAATATAACTCTGCCCTGTATTAAACGTAGTCTGCACTGCTTTCCCTCCAACGCTGTGCTCCTTTAATGGACAGACAGCCTGCCACCACCAGACCCTAGAAATTCCACTAAAAAATATGGATTTGCTCAATAAATGAAGATAAACCTGCGTCCGTGAGATATAGCCCGTTGGGTCTATAGAGATGGGGATGACAGAATTTAATTGCAGGGTGTTGTATTACTCATCGTCCTGAGCCCCTCAAGAATTTCAAAGTGATTTACTTGGCACCTCAGGTTATCCATGACAAGTTCAATATGGGCAACCTGCCAAGTCAACCTATATGATGATATTGGACCAGAACATTTTAATCTCAGGCCAACTTACGGCTATAAACCGCAAATCATCTATTATACACCAAATGAGGCCAATAATCTTCCCCTTAACCAGGTTATTGCCCACCAAGTGAATAATTAAGATATCAGGGGCTTGACTCTTGGCTATCATCTCAAAGAGCATACCCTTAATGCTGGGCCAGCACATCCCCTCCTTCCAAGCCACTGGACATTCACTGGGGCAGTACATGTGGACATATCCTGAACTAATGGGTGTCCGGCAAACCAATTGATGAATTCATGGCCAACTATCCAAACTTGAAGGGGCTTCAGGAAATTATCTGTAAACCAGAACAATGTCCCGAGGGTCAATTACACGTATTATGGCACATCAACTACACATAAATACAATAGCAGTGTAAACATCCATATGATTGACATGAGATGCATTCCAGCAAGGTGCAGCCCCAGCCTGCAGCACTGGGCACAGGTTTAGTGGATGGGGGGGAGGGGCAGAGACATAGGTAACCCATATGAAAGTAAAAACCATTAAAAAACCTTGAAGGTGCTCATGCTATGAGTTTGTTCATCAGAGGAAAAATTAAGGAAATCCCTTCATGCCCTCACCTCCAAAAAGGACGAGCTGACTATTCCTGGGTTGCTAACGGGAAATGGAATATTACAATTTGGTGGGTCTAATATATCTCTTATAGGCAGAGGATTTCCAGCTGCCTAACAGCTTGATGCCCTCCATGGAGAACCTTTCTACCGTCGTAGAGGTGGCCACACCAATCCTGAATGTATGTGTTCCAAAATCAGCCTGGTTCATATCCATCCTAGACACATATTTCCTAAATATAAAATTAAATTGGTATTTGGGGCGCACCATCAAGGTGGAGTAACCAAACCTGGCCCCCAAGGTCTAATCAGCAAGTAAGCACTAGCCAATTCCATTGGGTAGATCTTTGAATCTGGGTGAGTCTCCAGCATGGCCCAATGCCCTATGCCAAGTATCAGTTTGTTCAACAGTTTCAGGCCTATAGGTAATCTAGTGTCCTCAGTGGCGGGAAATGTCTTAACTCACCCCTGTAGAATTTTTTAATTAAAGATCCCTTGGTAAAATCCTGCTCCCCTGCAATTAGGCCATAGAGGAAATATCAGCTAGTGTAGATGACATCAACACCTAACCTGTATTTGTGCCAAACAAAATCAAGCATACATTGCCATGTTTCAAATACTGGCATCCTATCGTGGCAGAAAATTGAACCCAGTCACTCCCTCAAGGTGGAAGCATGCAATGATTTTTCCACAAGTCCCTCCATGTGGTCTCGACAATCTGCCAAACATGAGAAGGACAAGGGGTACCATTAAATTACCCCAGTGAAAACAGGACAATGCATCAGCTAAGGTATTCTCCGCACCCGGCATGTGCTTGGTCTTAAAAACAAAGTTGTGTTAAAGGCAGCGCAAAACCAATTGCCTAATAAGTCTGATTGCAGGGGAAGTCTTATTGCTTTGGCGGCCTGCAGCTCTTTATTAATTTTGTCCACTTGAATTCCCGGGTGAGAATAGGCCGATCTCAAATTCTTATTGGCGTTCACCCGGACAGACCCTGTTATAGGTAACCTAAAACCCTCCTGAAAACCCTGGGACAGGAACAAAGCTACATCTTGACTCCACCAAGACATGGCTTCTACTGACTTGGGGGAAGGGGCTTTACTTAGTAGAAGCCCCTGTGAGGCTCTATTAGTGACCGAGGGACTCGATCCACATGTGCATTCCTTGACAGGGTGCCTCATGCCGCAGCGCAAGCCAGAGTGTTTGAATCTACACTGAGTTGTTGAAAGCAAAGCATTTATTCCTGCCATCTAAGGGCAAACCTGTCTTATTAGAAGCAACTCGTTTTCTATACTCAGCTACAGAAAGACCAGATATACTAGCTTTCTGCACTACTATCCTACTTTTGTTGTCTTTAAAGCTAAAGGGAATGCTAGCTGCCCCATTTGCTTTTTTGCAGAACTGCATAGCGTGACTCATATGCAAATACTTTAAAACCTCATGATGCTCGCTAGGCCTACTCTCCAGACAAGCCCAGGCAAAAATTATGAAACCCAACAACCAATTATTATATATCCGAAAGGCTTCCTCCCCTCTACCATCTTTTGCTTTAGCCCTTGCTAATTTCTTCTTTCCAACTTTTGGAATAGCAAATACATCAATGAACATACCCTTGTCAATCTTCTGACGTGAACTAGCCCTTAGACCTTGCAGTATGTTCGCACAGCGTACCATGTAGCCCCATTGATGAACCTTGTTAGCTGTGCAACCTATCCGTCCCCTAACTTGTCAGCTACCCTGTCTCATATGTGAATGTAACATGCGTATGAATTTGCGGTGTTCCCACTCCAAGTTTGAAGAATTTTCCCCAGTACTCAAAATATCTGAATCAGAGCCCAAGCTACCTGCAGTTGCACGTCTCTAATACTCACCAGATGAAAGAACGGCGGATACACCTGCAATTAACATTGAGTCATCCTGAGCGTCAGATCCTGGTCAGCATTGTCCCGCTGGTAACTCTGCAGCTGCGTGTCCAAATCAACCTCCGCAAGCGCGAGAGTGTTTAGACACAGCAATATCCCTCAGGGTAACATTGGGGATTAAATAGCAGCCTTGGGTTGGGAAATAAAGTCGTGGGTGGGAAAGGGTACTGGGTGAAGGAGGACAGTGAAGTGGGCTGTTAATACCAAGACTGGGGAGCAGGGGGGGGGGGGGGAATGAAGGCTTTGGTAACCCTGCGAGGGGGGGATACTGTAACAAGGTGGGGAGCTGGAAAAGGTGGGGGGGCGGCCACCTCAGGTGGAGGGATCTCAGGTTATGCTGCGAGAAAGGGGTGTAATTCAATGCAGGAGAGGAGCATCATGAGGCATTGGCAGGGAACTCTACACTGGAGGGGGAGGGAAGGTAAAGTAATGCAGCTGCTGCCGTCACATGCAGCTGGCCGTGACCTGTATGGGGCTGGCAGAATCCGGCAGCCACTTCTGTGTTTCTGGATCTTAATGGTGGGGACTGATGTGGAGAGAGCAGCTGCAGGAATCCTCTGGCTCCTATAGCCTCACTGAGTGCTTGGCCACGAGCACCGAGTGGTGTAAGGGACCAGCGATCCCACCGGCACTCTAATGTTGACATCACAGCCGCAGCTGGCTTAGTGGAGGGCTACAATGAGCAGAGGGGGAATACAGGAGGGACTGAGGTCCCATGGCGGGCTGGTAGTGGGATGCTACCCCCAAATAAACAGACATGGTGGTTATTTGGGGGTAGCAGGGGATTGGTGAAAGTTATGGGGAGGTGGAAACAAGGAGACAATGAAAGAGGTGGGGAGGGAGAAAGAGAGGAGGTGAATAGATGAGGAAAAAGAGCTGAAAAGGAAGGGGAGAGTGTGTGTTTGGGGGGGGGGGCAAAGATAAAACAGATAAAAGGATAGAGGATGAATAAAGGTATACTGAGCAAATTTATGTGAGAAAGCAACAATACTAATCCTGTAACAGGCTGTCCCTGGGATACCCTGAGGGAAGAGAAAGAGTCTCCAGGAATCATGACAGCTTGCTTGTCCACAATGCCTAAAACCCCATTGGCCACTTCAAACCAGCTTGGGAAACTTTAACCCTTAAAGGTAAGTGTATTGTGAACCTACAAGCTTGAAGTTTAAATGCAGTCATGCACATGCAGGTCTTAATTTATCAAAACGTGAACTTTGCCAATAGTACAAATTTTAAAACGTTTAAAATAGATTTCATTTAGCTTTAACAGTGACAAATAACAAATATATTATCAATATGGGTTATTTACAAAGAACAGGATGTTCGTGGTTCTGTATCTATATTGGTACATTTGCACTTATTTTTACAGGTCTATTTATACAGGTGCATGCCCCATTGGCCAAATTCATGGTCTATGTGCACGATTATTAAGGTTTTAATGGTGAGACTTAAAAGCACATGTTTTGCACAGGTTAAAAGTCACTACAAAACATGGCTTATTATCACAACCGATCCAACTTCTCACTAATTTAAAGTTCTATTTTTCTCCAGTACACTGCACTTTTGAACCTTAATATTTTTTTATTATCTAACCCTTGACAGGGGGCCTTGTGCCTGATTTTACTTCAAGTGACAATTATTTTAAATTATTTTAATCAAATACATTGGCTCATGTAAATATGTATTTATAGAACAGGAACTAGTTTATGTAAGAGGGGCGTAACAGCTTTCAACCTTGACCTTCTCAGTGACCCTTCCATACTTCTTTTCTGGTCTGGCCTAGGAAAGATACAGCAACAATTATTTTAGGAAGAGGTAGAGAGAAGGACAAGGGGAATGTCTGAGGTGTTAGGCTGGAGTAGGGTAATAGCACCCCCACACAGGTCACCGACACCTTGAGTTTGTTCTTGGCCTGGGTGCAGGTATTTTCCGCAGGGAAGTCTTCAGCAGTAATACATTGCTCACCAGGGGTGAGGCCTAAATCAGAACTTAGGACATTCACCATAGATCTCCATCTCCTCTTGATTGTAGTCCAGGGCGCACGGAGGATTGTCGGGGGGGTTTCTTCCCGCCGACCAAAAAAAAACCCAAAAAAAACCACGAGAGAGAGCTGCTGCGCATGTCCTATACAGCAGCCGCGGCGCTGTCTAAGAAGCGTCTGCGGCGGTGCTGTATACAATACAGCACCGCCGCGGACGCTTCTTTGACAGCGCCGCGGCTACTGTATAGGACAGTGGCGACTTAGTTAGCGCAGGGGGGGGGTTTCTAGAGATTTAGAAACCCCCCCTGCGTGTGCCACTGTAGTCAGTGGTTAAGATGGCTTCTAGGAAAGGGTAAAACACAGTAGCCCTCTCACAGGATTAAACTGTTCCTTACATGGTATATACCACTCACTTTATTGCTATTTAACAATGCAACAATAACAGCACACCCTGGCCCTACCAAAGTTCTATATGACCAGTATGTTGTGTAAAACTAACATACATCACTAGGTGTAGTGTACTACCCTGACTGACCTACAGTGACACCCACAGTACAATAAAACCAAAAACACTAAAACATAGTAGTGACACCAAAAACATTAATTACATTTAATGGGAGCTTGATTAATGTGTCCTAGGAAGAGGGACACCAAAAGTCTACCTTTAATGCGGGCCTAACTAAGGAGTACTATTTGAATGAGGGCACAGAAAGACTTTTGGGCAATAACAGAAATGAGCCTAAGCAACGCAAGTACTAATAGTGTACAAAAAATAATCATCTTTTTGGCAGGAAAACAGTGATTTAGATGGGTATACTTTATCCAGGGCATGGCCCCAAGTGTAAGATACCAAAGAAATAATATTCACTTCTCCCTGGTATCTAGTAGTCTTCTTTCTTGACTTGGTGCTCTCTGCTGGGATCCACTCCTCGTAGGTCTCTCTCTGACGCTGAACTGAACTGTATTGCTTGCAACAGCTAAATATTAGTCATTGCGAGGGGGTGGAGTGATGATGTTGTGAGCCTGGATTGACTCACCATGGTGCACAAATTCAAAATGCCTGCAGCGATTGTTGATTGACTCACCAGTAAGTGGTTTTCTTTATCTTCTTCCTCTTTGTCCAGAGGGCCTCTCTACCTCTACGTTGCTATAAGTTTCCAATCTATTTATGGACAATTGTGGTGCCCCACAAAATCAGTAATGGCTTCAAGTACATTCTATATGCACCCATTCCTAAACTTTAAAATCTCTTGCCCTGAAAAACTAATTTTTCTGTGTCGCCTGCATAGTCTGGCACATGATTGTAAATATCTTGCAACGGTGAAACATAACCTCCATCGTCTTTGTCAATTATAATGAGCAACTTTCGATAAATCAGCAATGCAGTGCAAATGCTTTGCGGAGTAGGGCAGGATTTGAGAGTGACATTCAAAATAGCGTTAAATCAGACCTGTCAACTGTCACAATAGCGTTATTTGTTTCCTTTAATACAGAATGCCTTGAGCTGAAAAATGGGGTTCCTCTGTACCTCGTTCACCTGGGATCAAACTTAGTGAAGACTTACTGCCAATCTTGGACGGCAAGCTAGCTATCAGACTTTTGTTATTGATACAGGGCTATCTTCCACTACATATTACAGGTCTAGTCCTGGGCAGCCTATAGTAGGCCTGTCTGGGAGAGGTGAAAGAGGTTCTAAGGTTCCCTCTTGTTGTTTGTTGCTTAGTGCATAATGCAGAAGGTACTAATTTAGTAAGGAAAAAAGAGCCTAGGTTCTTAACTTGTAGTATTTGTAATGCAAGGATTACTTCAGCCAAATTCAAGGAGTACCACAGTATGTTAAAAATAACATTCATTTATTATCAAAAAATAAATTATATACAAAATTAATTAAATGGGCTATTTTTAAAGCATTTAGGGCCAAAACAATTGTTAACATATGTCTTTAAACATTGTGTTACTGTTACGACAACCAGTGCGACATAAACTTATAGAACTGGTAGAAGAGGTCTTCACCTTTAGCAGCCGCCTTTCCCGTAGAGACTGGTTATGCTCACAGGTGCTCAGATGCCCCCAGGCAAAAATTTTGCCTTGGACAAAGCAGACCTTAGCGAAACGAGCGTCGGCGTCCTCGCTGTCTGTTTAGCTGATATCTCTCATATTGGCAGCTTAAACTATACCCCGATATACCCAGAGTTAGTTCGGTGGTATTTATAGGTAGTTAGCAATCCACTCCCCGTATCATATATCTCCTTAAAGACTATCAGATCTCACTTGCTTAGTATTAAATCTGGCATTGACTAGCAATACTATAGCCTCATTTTATATCAGGAGAATGTTAGCAAGGAGTGGCTATGAATAATAAGCACATTGGCTAAAATAATTACCGCTACGCTACCACTATTGCTACTACTGCTTAGTATTCAATCTGGCACTGACTAGCAATACTATAGCCTAATTTTACATCAGGAGAATGTTAGCAAGGAGTGGCTATAAATAATAAACACATTTGCTGTAATAATTACTGCTACGATACTACTACCTCTACCAGCATAAGTCCTAATATTAATAGAGAATATACAAACAGATAGCGAGTATTTTTAATTTTTTTTAACCTATATTTCGCTAAATTTTAATCAATACTGAATAAAAGTTATATCTTATAATTAAACATGATCATCAGAAAGTATTAGTGCACCTATAATATAACTTTCTTTTTTTCCTCTTCTATAATATTAGTATTTAAAGTTTAGGTGGCACCCCCAGGTTGACATACAAATAAGATTACACATTTATTGGGGTTACATTTTCAGATGACAACTAGTGCGATAGAACCTCTTTCTTTTCAGCACTTCTTACAATTATCAGAATTTGTTGCAGGAATTATAAATTATGCTGGACTGAGTAGACAATCTAAAATGTTTATTCAAACAAAACATTGTAAAACCCCATCTGAGGGCGTACAAACCTGTATTTTCCTTAATTATTTCTTTTATTAAAGGCAGTATACAGGGACATTTTTTATTAACAATAAATGTTTTGTTTGTACCAATATTTTACCTTCAACTTTTATAAAATGAATATACATTTAATAACTAATATAACTACCTTTAACCAGATTAACTTGTGTTCCTATTGGCCCTGATACAAGGATGTGTATAAATACGCAGGTGTCCTTTGCATGTATGTGCAGAATCTTTCCCATGTATTTTCAAACTGATAGCACACTGGGATTTTATGAATAATAAACATACTAGCGGTGTGCATCATAAAATATTGTAAGGGTCATTTATCAAGCTGCAAATCTGTAGTCCTACAGCTCAAATGTAGTCTTTTTAATGTCATGTACATTTGTTATACAAAATATAAAGTGTGAAAAGTACACAAAAGAATTTAGTTAGAAAAAATTTAAAATAAAGGTAAAATTAACAATCATAATGGAATGTGAAGTGAACAGATATTGATTGCACTTATGCCTGTATACGGGGTTTTTTCCATTTTTTCCCCATGAAAAACAGAGATCTTAATGCCTACTGTACATAAAATACATTTTTACAGTTGTTCTTAATTGCAAACACATGTTCTAGCATACATGCACAAAATATCATCACTGTCACTCAACACTTACACCTGCCCTCTACCTGGTGCAAGTAATACAGCTAAACATCACATACCTGAGAGATGCCTAGAGCTTAAATTGAACAAATGTGTATGCACACACCTTCATTGTACATTGCATATATGCATACACTCCTTCCCTACTGTGTTCCGCCATTCAAATGGTAAGCTGTCGGAAGTGTCATTTCTCATTTTCAAAGATTAATTGCATGTACTTGCATTCCCTAGCGTAAAGTCAGTTTCTGAGCATGTGCAGAGCAATTTCATGCAGGTATTGGGACCTCAGTTTTTATATATATAGTTAATAAATATACACATTAGGATGCATTTCAGTAACAAATGCTTCGGCCCAGGGGCAGAACATGGTCCCATAACAAAGTTTGGAGTGCCCAGCAAGGCCTTTTCACACTCTCAGGTGGCTTATCTTTAAAGAGAAGAAGATGTGATGTTATTGCATTAGATATGCTTAATGTTATATCGTTGAATTGTTATACTGAAGGATACATGACTTATCTTTCAGTTTCTTGGCCCATGGCTTCTGTGCTTTCCTGAAGCCATCTTCAGCTTCCTTGGTTTCCTTAAACCCTCCCATCATCTGTTTGTGATAGGCCTCCTTCTGCCAGTTCTTCATCTTCTCGAAGTCTTCGTTCATCAATGCATTCTTCACCTCTAGGTGGAGCTCGCTGACTCTCTCCGCTTCAGTCATCACAGCATTCCAGGCCTTCTCCACAGAGCCGTACTGAGAGCCTTTCTCCACTAGTTGCTTCCATCTCTTGGACCATTCCGTTAGTTGCTGCGCGTACATCTTCTCAATCTTCGCCCGCTCGTGGATACAGTTCATTAAATCATTGCAGAGTCGGTGCTCATCGTCAATCCTTTTGACGGCACGCTTGTAATTACCAATCTCCCAGAAGCTGTCGCTGGACACTTCTACCCCAACCGAGTCGTCGAAGTTTCCAGACATGATTATCGATGAGAACCCATTTTTCTTTTCAACAATTACTAAGGAGCTCACCCATTCAGTAGGCTCATCAACTTTCTGTATCACACCCAAAGCTTCCATGCGGTTTAACTCCTGTTTTAGTTTTTCTCTCAGCGCAAATGGCACTTTTCTACAGGGGTGTATCACCGGAGGAACTTGCGTGTCTAGATTTATCTTATGCTCGCCAGGCAGACAACCTAAACCTTCAAACATGTCTCTGTATTCTGTAAACACTGATTTGCATTCATCTTCTACTTGTGATGTCACCATGAAAACGTTCTTTATCAAGTTAAGCTTCTCACATGAACTTAATCCTAGAATCGGTTGTACATCTTTATCCACAATCAGTAGAGATGTTTTGAACTTTTGTCCTTTGTAGCTCAGGGTCACTAGGCATGTACCTTTCACAGGAATTTCCTCCCCAGTGTAGCCTGTAACTTTCACATTGGCTGGATGAATTTTAGGTTTTACTCTAAAAGTCTTATAGTCTTGAAACAATATCAAATTCACCTGCGCACCAGTATCAAGCTTAAAGGGAATGACAATCTCGTTCACTGTTAAAGGAACAATCCATTCTTTCTTGTCTGTGCTGCAAAGTTCAATACAATTCACAAAAAAATCTTCAGACGTAGCTTGTTCAACGGCATGCACTTTGTTTGTTTCACTATTGGTTCTACAGCATTTGGCAAAGTGATTAAGTCCACCACATTTCATGCAGGTTTTACCATAAGCAGGGCACATTTTAGGATTGTGAGTATTTCCACATCTACTGCAGATGAGCAACTCCCGCCTGACAGGGAACCGAGCGGAGGAGCGGCGAAGCCGGAGAGCCGGAGACAGCACGAGGTATTGACTGTCGACTAAAGGGGGAACACACAGGATTATCGCCTTCTGATTGGATTCCGGGTACATTGCACACTGCCCACACCCACTTCCTAGCATTCCCCATGGTCTTAGGGACCATCACTAAAGATTCAAGCTTAAACATATAAGGGAGTGTCTACAAACATTAAGCATATCTAATGCAATAACATCACATCAGGCCCCCACTCTGCCATGAAAAATTGGTATATTTAAAGTAATGGTTGGAAAACCACAACTTTTTGGCAAAACATTGTAGTAAAATAATTCAAAAGAGAATACCATAGAATCTTACATTCAGCATATGGTATCCTCCTTAAGTTTACATGGATGCTATGCTTTAAATTAACCTACTTTTGTTTGTTTTTTCTGAGTAATTAGAATACCCTAATATTATTAATACATGTCATGCATGTCCTATTAATATTGTTGACCTTTTTATATTTTATCTGTAATAATATCGGGTTTAATGTAGTGTGTGCTTATATCTGTGCATGTCTAAAACTAGCACTAATTGGGCTAAAGTGAAAGCTGGATTTTAATTTAGTCAGATGCCTTTGACGCCCTAAGATGTAATGTCCTCCTTTCAAAACTACTTCAGTTACTATTATTCTCTAGTTCTGGAGTGTACTCCATTACATACACTCATAGCCTAAAGTTTTGAGAATGACACAAATATTATTTTTTACAAAGATTGCTGCCTCAGTTTTTATGATGGCAATTTGCATATTCTCCAGAATATCATGAAGAGTGATCAGATGAATTGAAATTATTTTCAAAGTCCCTCTTTGCCATGATAATGAACTTTATCCCAAAACAACATTTCCACTGCATTTCAGCCCTGCCACAAAAGGACCAGCTGACATCAGGTCAGTGATTCTCGTTAACGCAGGTGAGAGTGTTGATGAGGACAAGGCTGGAGATCACTCTGTCATTCTGATTGAGTTAGAATAACATACTTGAAGCTTTAAAAGGAGGGTAGTGCTTGAAATCATTGTTCTTCCTCTGTTAACCATGGTTTACTACAAGGAAACACGTGCAGTCGGCATTGCTTTGCACAAAAAGGGTTTTACATGCAAGGATATTGCTGCTAGTAAGATTGCACCTAAATCAACCATTTATCGGATCATCAAGAACTTCAACGAGAGAGGTTCAATAGTTGTGAAGAAGGCTTCAGGGCGCACAAGAATGTCCAACAAGCACCAGGACCATCCCCTAAAGTTGATTCAACTGCAGGATCGGGGCACCACCAGTGCAGAGCTTGCTCAGGAATGGCAGCAGGCAAGTGTGAGTGCATCTGCACGCACAGTGAGGCAAATACTTTTGGAGGATGGCCTGGCGTCAAGAAGGCCAGCAAAGAAGCCACTACTCTCCAGGAAAAACATCAGGGACATACTGATATACTGCAAAAGGTACTTGGATTGGACTGCTGAGGACTGGGGTAAAGTCATTTTCTCTGATGAATCCCCTTTCAGATTGTTTGGGGCATCTGGAAAAATGCCATGCATCTTTAGGACGTTGTTCTGATGGATCTAAAACAGGCATGACCTCAGAGAGGATTCCTTGCAAATGCCGGTACAGCGTTCAGCCTATGGGCCGTTCTAACACCCTGGGTGCTCATATTTCGTTGTCAAAAGCAGGAGCTGCTTGCCTAGTCTAGAAAGCAGTCGCTCTACTCAGACCACTATCGGGCTCTGATGAGGCTCTGATGCGGCTCCAATTGTTCCAGTACCCTATATAGCCCCACCTAATCACCACAGTTGGACTCACAGGGTAGGCTGGGAATGGGATACTTTGTCTTTGTCCCATTCCCTCATTTACCCTTCTGAAAACAGGTCAAAAATCTGAGGCTTCAGTCATTGGAGCTGTTGTAACATCAATTGCCCTGTTCCTGTGTCTGAATCCATCAATGCACACAGTGTATATCTGCATAGCAAGTTTGTAGAGCAGTCAATCTTAGGTTAACAAAAAACAAACAGTTGAACAATACCAAACTCTTTCTCCTCATTCCATTAGAGACAGAAGTATAATCCCATATCTTTAAGACATTGTCCTGACTTCTGAAGGATTTCAGGGAACTGGTGTGATTGCTTCTTACAGGTCCCCCTGAGCTGTGAGCTCTTATGACTAGTCCTTTTTGTGAGTTTGAGTACGTAATGCTTGAATGCGAGATGTATATCTTGGGCAGAGCAGAGAGATAGAGTTGGAAGATAATTTGAGACAAGTAAAGAGATGTATATTGGTGCAGTTTTGTTAATGACTTTGTATGATAGTATAAATATTTATATTAGAATCGGTGGAAAAACGGGCAACCAATGTAGGAACTGACAAAACAGAGCAGCAACATTTTGTTTAGCAGTGAAAATCTGACCAAGGGAAAACCAGTATGATGGGAATTGCAACAGTCCATTCGGAAGATAATGAGTTCATGCATTGTCTTGTGTGAGATACATGCGTATTCTGGGAGTATTTATTAAATGTATGTAACTTGATTTGGATGCTGATTGGATGTGGGGACCATAGGACAGTTCGGAGCCAAGTATGACACATAGGCAGTGAGCTTGAGGTGTAGGGCTTATTGTAGTGTTGTCAATAGAAATTGAGAGGTCAGTTAGGTAGCTTCTGTTCAGTGGTGGGAAAATTATTAGCCCACTTTTTTAAAGCTTGAGTTGAGATTCAGTAGCACAGGCCAACACAAATGGTGGGAGAACGAGAGAGGATAGATACATTTAAGTATCATATATATATATAGAGATGATTACGAAATCCAAAAGAGCTTATTAGTTTTCCAAGAGAAGTGATATAAATAGGGAAGAGCAGAGTGCCTAGGACTGAGCCTTTTGCTATTCCAAGCAAGTGGAGAGGAGGTAGAGCCACAGAAAAAACACTAAAGATGTTCAATGTCAAATGATTCAGGGAGGTCCAAGAGAATTAGAAGCAAATAGTTGCCTTTTGATTTAGCAGTGATCAAATCATCAACTACACTAGTCAGTGCTGTCTCTATGAAGTGTTGTGAATGAAAGCCTTACTGAAGAGGGTCCAATAGTTTGTTTGAGGAAAAAAAGTTTATGAGGCGATTATAGGGGGGGGTTCAAATAAAGAAATGGTGCCAGAGGGTGCAGAAAAGAAATTGAGAAGGTTGTTGCTCTGAGAAGAGGATATTTTTATGTTTGATCCTGTCATTATTCCCTGGAAGTCAGAAGCAACATCTTGGGTGTTGGTGGTGATTGGATGGGTTAGTTTCCGAGGGTTGTGAATAGATTTAAATGTATTAAAGTTACATTGAAATGTTGGAAGAATGTTTGTTTGGCAGTGTCCAGAACATTTTGATAGGATTAGTATATAGCAATATTTTTGAGGAACTCATTAGAAATACGTGAATTTCACCAATGTTATTAAAGCACATCTCTTTAGTTCAGCTGAAATCATAGTCAACACTGAGAAAGATCAAGGGCTGTTGCTAAGGTTTGGATAAGCCACGGTATAGCCAGATTAGGAGAAGATTTGATGATGGGCATGTCAGAAGATGAGAAATGTTCAAGGAATTTTTGGTGTTGTCCAGGGGCGTGATAAATCACAGCAACATGCAGAGAGAATGGTTTGCTGTGTGGGAAAAGAAGTCCAACCCCACCTCCTTTTCTGCTTCCAGACCTGAATGTGCAGTGTGGAAATCTTTTTCTGAAGGGGCTTTAATATTGTTGTCTCTTGTTGGTAAGGATATCACCTAGAAGGAAGGTTGTGAATCAAAGCCTCTGATATAAAAGCTTTTTTATCTTGTTTTAAAAAAAAAAAAAGTCCTCTTAAGCCTGGTGCTGGGGGGAGGTACAGTAACGTACTGCTTTGGGTCTCTGAGATCCCAGATGCCACTTTCCCTGCCACCATTCCTTCTTCTATAGATTTTACAAACTTTCTTGAATATTTCTTGAAGATTGTTCAGATGTTCAGTGTCTGAGAGACATGATTCTCAGTACTATTCTCCAGTTCTCAGGTATTCAATGTATTCTTGTCTCATTAATAGTAACTGGTCAGGCTTGCTCATAGACTACAGTAAACTTGACCTTGGCTTAGTCCTCTGACTCTGAAAGTCTGTCTTATTACCTGTTTTGTGCTGGTTCCCATTGCCAACTGCTGGCTAGTGAGGATGGTATGGATATTCACTTGCTGGGCACTTGGTGACCACAGGTGAGTCCGTTAGCCTCCTTGTCCTGGATGGATCAGTGCAAACGACTAGTGGTAAACTAGGGTCATATCTGGGCTTAGACCTTAGGGAAAGATTATAAACATTTACTGGTTATCGGTAGATTTTTAAAACATTTCGTTGGGTACTTATCCCTTGTAGGATATCAAACTTCAAAATACAAAATTTCCCCTTTTATTTTTCTCCTACTTCTCATTTATTAAAATCCATTTACCTACATCTCAGTGTAAAACATATGTCTGCTGATAGTCATATTTTACACAGTTCATAATAATAACCGGTAACATTTGATTTATAATTGCTTGCATTTTTATAAAGTTAATTGGAATAAATTAATTCAGATCCCTTGAGGATATCTGACACCTCAGTGGAAAATCCTCTGTTGCTAATATTTGTATTTAATGCTAAGCGATGGATTTGGGGAAAAAAAAATCTGTCTTATATTGTACAGTGCAATGAATACTTCAACTAATTAGCATAACTATACATAAAAATATAGGACAATCAGCATGTTCACATAGAAGAATTGTTATTTTTCTAAGCAAGTGCTAAAGGTGGTTTATTTCCTTGGGCTACACACACTAACCAGCAATTTTAAAGCACCATTTTTTTTTTATTGATTAACCTTTTCATGGCTTTGGCTTATTTAGCACTGTATTCTGCCTGTTTTTAAAATTTTACTGCTATTTACAAACGTTAGGTTGTGTTTTTCAAGTCACATAGCTGCATATTGTTTTCAGTAAAACCTGTTCTTTCATTTGTTTGTGAATACCACCCTGCAAATAATAAAGATCTAGGGTGTGCTAAGATAATGCTGATTAACAGCATGAACTGCTGATTAGCCAGGTCACTGCCCCTTTTGAAGCCTTGGTCCTTTAGTGTGGAGGATGCCTTGACCTGCTTTGTGTGGGCAAGTCATTGTCCAGTCCAGGAGGGGAGTAGTCACTACCAACGCCAGATTTAGCACCAGACCTATCACAAAGTAATATATCCTGGGACCAGTGGTGTAATGGCAGTTTGACCTTCTACTGTTTGGTTTTGCAATTAGTTTTAGCTGATTGCTTTAAGCTCACCGCCACCCTATATGTACTTATATTTTAATAAAACTGTGACCATTTGCCAAATTTAAACTATGAACATATTAAGAAGGTTTGGGTGCCTGAAAGGGGAGACTTGAACATTATGCAGATTAGATTATCTTCAGCATAATTGTGGGAGAGGATCTGACGCAATTGCGTAATAAAACATATGTAAAATTGTTGACATTTTAAAGACATTTTGTACGAATTTTGTGACTGTGAATGCAGATTGTATTATCATAGGTTCCACCACCACCACCACCACCAGTGCCAGATCCTTTCTTGCTAAGTACAGGCTCTTCAAAATTTGTAGCAAAAAGAAAATTTGGACTCACTCCCCCCAGTTGTTAGGAGATGATAAAATAGAAAATAGTATGATCATTGAATAAAATGCAACACTTTATCTCTACCCCACCAGCACCTCGCTGCATTTCAGTGCTTGTCACTGGTGTACAGAGCTGACATGGAGTCTGGGAGACACAGTAGCTGCAGTTTGCATTTTGGGAAGACTATTTATCATATTAGCCAAGATGATTAACATGCTAAAAGCCTCATTAGTGTAACTCCTGCTTTCCCGTGTGGAACTGTGATTTTGTGGGTTACTAGTCAGGCATATCATTGGACAAGAACTTAAAGTACTGCCCAGTGATTAATAGCTGGAAAAGCTACATATTTATTTTATTACCAGACCAAGGAAGTGAAAGGGTGGCAGATGAGTGCCACCCTTCCCTGGTCACTTCCCTGGTCTGCTCAGCAGAAATTACCAAGCTCATACCGCAGGCGATACTAGACAACCACAGCCGATACCAGATATTGATTGCTAGTTGTGGGAATCCCTTGCCCCTAAGTACTGGCCAATCACAAGCAGACTGCAACACTAGAAACCTGCAAGCTACTCCTTGATAACGATGTGGAGACTGATATAGTGATATAGTTAATTACAACAGCAAAACTAGAATATCAGAGCACATGCCCTTAGCACTCTATGTCCAGTCAAGCATAGTGGTGGCCTTAAACACCTGTAAGAGCCACCAACAAAATCTTGTCTAGCAGATTGAAAAGGCCTCGTTTATGTCATCAGTGATAAATGTACCAACACAGCAGCAACAGTTAGCTAATGACCTTTGGGCTGGCATTAGGTAGAAGCAGCACCTATTTATACTTTTAAGTGTGTGTGCACATTACTGACATTTTTACTGTCATTGCCGGTTAGTCCAGGTTATAACACCCTAGTTAGTGGATTAATTACATTTTACTAGTCAGTAATTTAGTTATATAGATATGTATACAGCCATATCCCTTGTAAAGTGTTAAGACCCTTGTTTATAATTTTCCTTGTTTACCTTCTTCCATTCACTCTCCTCCTTCCTACTACAAATATATAATTTGTCCTGCACAATGCACTAATGAAGGGTAATTAAGTGGCTTAGTCCAGAACAGGATAGTTGTAGCGAGGTCTCACCATGGCAATTTCATTGCTGGAAAATGAAGATTCCTTAATGATGTAACTATTTAGCAGATGGATAACTAATAACAAGATTGAAGTTATAGAGGTATCATACCTCCAAACATATTGAATTACACTAATGTAAACTACAAATGCAATTACTAAATCCATACATTTAGCCTATGATGACATAAAAAAAATAGTAGAGAGGTATAGTAAGTACTTAAATTTTTTTTATTTATTCTAATTCCGTGTGTAGCCCTTGTCCGAACTATCAGAACTAAACTGCACCAACATACATCTATTCACGTTTCTCAAAATATTTCCCAACTCAAACCCTGCGCTCAGCCCAAGATTTGCTCCTGTCATCAAGCATACTGACTCCAATTTCCCGGAAATATAGGAGTTTTTTCTGAGTTGTATCTACTCCATGAAAATACCTGCCTAGTAAGACAATACTTTCCCCTAGCCTGCAAACCTTCAAGACTTCCCTGAAAACCTTCTATCCATGCTTGAATACCTCACCCTCTCTCATCCTCCACTCTTGCATTTGATTCCCTCCACTGACTCCCTTTGTGCCTTCTGTCTGTTTGCCCTCCCTTTAGGATGTAAGCTCTTACGAGCAGCACCCTCTTCCCTTTTGTTTCTCTAGTATTCTTCTGTTCGTACTTCACTATGCAAGTTGTGTGTGGAGTGTTTAAAGTCCTTGTATTGTTTTGTTTAATTTTTGGTACTGTTTTACCCTTTATGGTCTAATGCCTGTTTCTGTACAGCGCTGCTGAAATTTTGTGGTGCCATATAAATAAAAGCTAATAATAATAATAATAATAATAATAATATGTCCCTCACTATTTATTGACTTGTAGCAAGAACTGTTTTTTTAATCTGTATTGAGGAAACAGGAAAATAAGGGAAATTCCAAGCACAAGACTTTTATTGTCAAAGATACAGGAATCAGACAGCAACTGCGCGATAAATAATTAAGAACACATCACGCAAATAGATCACATGATGGCACAAGTCTGGATGTTCAGGCCTAGATAACAGTAATAGGCCTGACAGATTTTGCAGCCTTAAGCTACCAGACTTCCAGGTGGCAGATCTCCACCCATGCTTCCCCTGTTAGAGGCTGGTTTAGGCAAATTGAGGGGGAGGCCTAGTACTTTAGCCTTGTGCAGGACAAAATGTCTACATTAGGATTCAAGTATTCTGACCTATGGTGCAGTTCAAAAGAAGAAAGGCTGAAGAACTATATACCACCTGGTGAAGCATGATTTAGCATCCCCCATAGTGTGTTACCACCCCAGGGGAACATAGTTGTTATAACGCAAAAAATGCAGCCCCCTCCTCTGAAGTAGTACTGTAGAGCCTTGACTGCCCATTTTACCCTTGAGGCACTCCTTTTCCATTGCAGTATACTTCACCTCCTGAGGAATAGAGCTTCTGGCTTAAATGCAAGAAGAGGGTGCTCTACCCAGGGCTACCATCATAAATTGTGGAGCCCAGTACAAAAGCAACTGACAGCCCCCTTCCCTTCTCTTTGACCACTTCTACCCTGTTCATACCCCGCAGTTGTGTAGTGCAGAACCATAACACCCGGAGCAACAATATGTCCCCCAGACCTCCACACATGCTCTTTACATGCTCATCAAAACTACCCTCTGTGGTGGTCCTTTGATGAACAACCACAGATACAGAGAGATATTCTGCATATTGCACTTACAGTGGGAGCAGTTTTACTATTAGCACCAGTCCAATGACTGCCTTTGTACAGAGGAATTATCCTGGTGAACCTTGTGAGTTTCTGCTACAGTGGGCATTTTTAAAATAGCCCCACCAGGCCCCACATAACATGAGTAACTACTATGCATATTATAAATAATCACCATTAACAATAATATCAACCTTACATATTATAAACACCCTCCCCCCAACATAACATTAATTACCCCATGTCTCTAACCTATTTAGCAAAGGTGTTGGAGGCAGCCAAACTTAGGGACAGGAGAAATGGAGCAGACAGGCTAGAGGTGTAGGAGGAGAGGTGATGACTGATATGGAGAAAAGAGGTGGAGGACAGGAAAAAGGGGAAGGGCGTGACTAGAAAGAAAGGTAACTCATTGGTTGCTGGTCCCAGGGGAGAGGCCAGCCAATGGGAAGTACAGCAATGATGAGGAATGTCCTATTTAGGACAGAGCTGGCTCTTATAATGCCAAACTGCCCAGACCAGAACACTTGGGTCCCACATAGCCCATGCTACATCTTTAGACCTTATGCACTGTTCAGAACACGTGAAGGCCTCAACAGGTTATTGAAATTAAACAAAATATGCTAGCCTCAGATGGTGGACTCCCTGGTCAGTCTGGACCCCATGCACTAGTACCTCCTGTACTCCCCTTATAGAAGGGATCCACCACCTCAAAATCCTGAGTCAAGAATGTTTCGAGCAGGGGTAGTCTTAATAACGATTCAAACAAATCCGACACTACATACCCAGACAGGAACACACCGATGGTGTGTTCCCCGACAGTCTTTTGACAGCGACTGCTTGTAATACACACTTGAAAGGATTCCGATTAATGAGCATAATGCCCGCCTACAATGACGTCTATTTCAAGAGTGACTGTATTAATGTTGGTGGTAACGTGTTAATTTAAGGAGGCGCCGGTTCTACAATGTGTTTTACAAAGGCTTGTACATTGTCATTTTCAACAAGTTAATGAGATCCCCAAAGTTTAAAAATGCAGTTTAAACCACATATAGCGGTCTTCTAAACTTAGGAATTCTTTATTAGTTTGTGGAACAGCGACTTTAAGCAACCATTTCCTTCACTAGATAAATTGTCTCAAAATTCCTAGGGCATATGTCTTCAAATTGGCTGTAAGGTTAGCAGCATTAAGAGACTTAAGGACTGCCCACAGCCTTTTTAAGTGAGCCTTCCAGCCATTACTGCCTATGACCACATCATTCACTTATGCGCAACATAATTCTGCTGTGGGGCTTTACCAGTTAGTTCTTACTGGAATGTCAGAAAATATGTTTGGAAACTCCTTAGCCCAAATACCTAAAGGTATTTGTTCTTGGGAGAGGAATGGATCACAAAGGACATAGGATCCCGTTACTTGGTTCTGAGGGCTCAAGTGCAAATAGAGTCTCTTGCTTTTTCACACATTTAAGAGGTTAACTGGATATATTTGTGTCACGATCTGCCTCGGGCTGCTTTGCAGCATCTCCCTATAGGATGCTGCTTGCCTTCTGCAGCTCTTGTTTGCTTAGAACTATGTTAGTCTATGCCGTGGTTGTGTCTAAATGCAGTACCTTCATGCCGCCAGAGGTGCTGCTCTTCCTATGGACATTTTCACTCACTAGTAGGAGTTAATCTCTGCTTCTTGTTAATGGTACACCCGTGTCTCTTATTATTATGTCTGTTTCTTCCTGTGCACCAAGCTGGTCATTGTTGTTGTTATATGTTGCTGTGCTGTTCCTTGTTGTGCTCCTGGTTCACCTGTTCCCTGGGATTTCTACAAATTACCTGTTCATCTGCATCAGCCGTGTTCCTGTTATTTTCTTTCTGCATCTCTCTGCAATCCCTGATCTATATCTACACCCTCCGGTTTGTACCTTACTGCATTTTCTGGGAAAATATCTGCAATAAATATCGTGTATTTCACCATATTCCTTAGCTGTGATTTTCTGCATTGAAGCATGACAATTTGCTTTCCTTTTCTAGGTTCGTGATGAAACATTTCATAAATATACTTCCCTGATTCTGCTTTGAAGGGACAAATTTGCAAAACAGTTTGAGTGAAAGTCAGTCTCACAGAAAAAAGAGACATTTAACTAGAAATAGAAATTCGTCTGTAGCTAAAATCACAGATATATACATGTAAACAAATGCTGGCAATGCAGATTTTACCAACAATATATTGTGAGAGGGAATATGGTGGGTGGAGAGGGAACAGCAGACGTTGCAGAAGAGGTTCTAATGAGAGTGCATTAAATTACCGGAGAGTAGACTAGAGAGATAGGCAGAGGTTGGCTGTGATAGGAGGCCCACAGGGCCCACACTTTGTGGAATGGTGCAGAGAAGTTTCTCAGCTTGTTATGTGCTCCATTAATACATTTTTCTTATATACCTCTTTTGGCGGTAGAAAACCCTCTAATGCCAGTATCAAAGTCTACCTGGAGTAATGGGGGCCCCACATCTGCAAATGTACATTTCATGTGTCCCTCCAAAGTGCATTCTTGACAGGTAATAGGCTCCAAGCCTAGAGTGACTGGAGGCAGATTGTAGACAGTTTTGGGAAAATGTGACACAAAGTATCTTCAACTTGCTGGGTGGCTTCTGATGAGTAGTTACATATAGATAGATACACTTTTAGGTTTTCCAGGGCCTTGGCTTTGACAGATGCATCAATATCCAAGATCCAAAACGGCCATTGGCTCTTCTCCCCTCATCTCTTCCTCTAACAGTTCTCATGTGGCTGGATTCTGGTAAAATCATATGCTCAGGACTTACTGGAAAAACTTTTTTGTGGACATACGTGCTGCTCATCTATGGTCATAGCATTCTTGGCAGCTTTTGCTTTTTTATTAGGTGCATACTGTACCCACTGTGGCAAGTGTTCATTAAGGAACTGTTCCAAGTTTACAGCCTACACAACCTTAATGATCATATGTATATCTGGTTAGAGCTATTTGTGGACTTAATTGGTCAGACGCTTGGCCCATTGCCTATGATTTGTTGTGAAAGCTTCATCAAGTCTTTGGGGATTTTGAGACTTGATCCAGAATTGGGACATCTGAGTATTGTTCTACTACTGCTGCAATAAAATAATGTTAAATCTCAGCAATAAGTATCTTTTTTATCACTGCAATCAGCAGCAATAAAAAATGACACGTACTGCTGTGATAAGCCTTTCTTAGATATAAATAAATACATAGTCCTCTTTGTCACAGTCTAACAGATATATCCACTAGTAAATGACTTTATTTAGCCTACTTGTGAAAGTACACAGAAGGTAAGCAAATTGTAAATACAAATATATGCCAATCCAATACTCACTTATTTAGCTATTTGTTTGTTACTGAAAAACTCATTGGGAAGCCTTGCAACTGTCCAAAAGACACACACACACACATAGCAAATTATGGATATTTGACTTGCAATATAATCCTCTCAGGCTAGTGTTGTCTGCTCTAAATGTCAGCACATATAGCATTTGTATAAGAACCTGCATAGTCACAGGCTATACATTTTTTCAAAGCTGGACTGGGGTAAGAAATGGGATAATGAGTAAATCTTACCCTCATCCACGGTGGCCTAGTGGTTAGCACTTCTGCCTCACAGCACTGGGGTCATGAGTTCGATTCCTGACCATGGCCTTATCTGTGTGGAGTTTGTATGTTCTCCCCGTGTTTGCGTGGGTTTCCTCCGGGTACTACGGGTTCCTCCCACATTCCAAAAACATACTGGTAGGTTAATTGGCTGCTATCAAAAATTGACCCTAGTCTGTCTGTCTTTGTCTGTCTGTGAGTGTGTATGTTAGGGAATTTAGACTGTAAGCCCAATGGGGCAGGGACTGATGTGAGTGAGTTCTCTGTACAGCGCTGCGGAATTAGTAGCGCTATATAAATACCTGATGATGATGATGATGATGATGATCCTTCTAGTGAATATAAAATAAGTAGATGGAGAAGACACCCTTTGTAGCTGGTACTCTCAGGTTGCTAAAGAAGCACCACTCGGTAACATGTCCTACATGTAACAAAAAAATCAAAATAATTTTGCACAGATCCTTGTCGTGGTTGTGAACACATCCCTTGAATACAGGACACATATGATTTATACAAGTGTACTGGAACCATTTCACCTGTTCCTACTCACATGTGTCTGTGGGGTGAGTTAGAAATCCTAGTTCACATAAAATATCTACACTGGTTACATTCTATCTTGTGTATTCTGTTGGTTTGCTTAGGAACTATCATCTAATGCATTCTCTCTCGGAGGGGAGGTAAAAAAAGAGAAGGCAAGTATGGCCCAATGTGATATATATCTGGAAACATTTGTACTGTTTATTTTTAACCTTGTGCAGCCAGTGGTCTCTGAAGACTGTGAAAACTGTGACTCATTAGTAGAAATGCTTTAATTGCTGTAGCCCAAGTACTAGAATAAATAACACTACACGCTTAACATTAGTGTTAAAGGACAGTGGCAGTGTTTCTGTTAAATATGACATTAATATAATGATATTATATTAGATATCTTTAAAATACATCACTGTACAATCATTCATCATTATCATTTCTAAATACTTAATAACCTCCCTATTATTCCTGGATTTCACACTGTTGTGATATGTTATTTTGTCTCACATATTAAGAAAACAAATATAGCATTATTTTGCATAGTTGCCTGATGCGAGGTCAAGAGCCTGCTCAGTGCAGTTTACAGAGATAATGAATGGCATCTATTACTGATTGTGCAGCTTCTCCTCACAGATCTAAGTAGTATTTTTTAGCCTTCCTGATAAAGGCCAACAGAAGAACATTAAAAATGAAGGAAAGTTCATTTAATACAATCTTTTCGTTTTGTTGTGCTTTGCCTATACTGATGTTTGCTTTGAATTTGAAAGCATTTTTGAAATAAGCCATATAGTACAAATGGATGGAGCTTGTATAGCAGGACAAACGTCAACGCGCATTTCACATATACAGCTTTATCAAAGCTGTATATGCAAATTGCGTGATGCCGTTTGCCCTCCTGCCCTCATCTCTCCTAATATGAGATATGGATTTGCATAATTTCTATAGTTAGTTTTCTTTTAGGGGTCTGGTACCATCAACTGTACCCCTATTATAGGCATTGGTCCTTCTCAGTTTCAACAGCCAATCTATAGGGAACCCTTTAATCTTACCAAATCATACCATTTTTTTATTTTTCAATTTGATTAGCTGACACATTATTTGTTAAGCTAATTTACTATCTCCCATTACATATTGGGAAGCTAGGTCTATTATAGCTGATTATTCCAGTGTCATTCTTTTAGATTAAGTGCTATCAGACACTTGTCAGCTAAATGTTCCCTTATCTAGTTACAAGAACTTTTACTATAACCTAATATAGGGATAATATATCCTGAGGAAAGGACCAAATTAATTAGTCAATTTAATAGTGCGATCATTACTTGCAACTGTTACAACTACCATCAGAGGCTATTACACCTACTCTTGGGAGCACAGTTGTTAATAAGATATACTAATGGTGCAAAAAACTGAAAGAATGGTGTAAATAAACATTAGCCATATCCTAACAATAACTTTATTGAAAATGTGAGACATGAATTTCAATGTACAAAATATATAAACATGGAGAACAATAAAAAAAGACACATTTTAAGTGTTTATACGAGTTTATTACAGGGGACAACAGGGTAATTGCAGTTGATCTGCAATTTTAATTGCACATTCTTGGCTTCCCTTTTTGTTTTAAATATTTTGCTGGCTTTTTCTGATTAGGATAACTTACCTTTTTTAATTGAAATAATAAAGAATAATTATTTTAACCTAATTTACTGGACATCCCAGAGTGTTTTGCTATATACCTCCTTCCTCTGTCTCATGCTTTACGTTCCTTAATGACTCGAGCCGGATATGTACAATTTTAAATGTTGCATACAGATACATCTAGAGCACAGATGTGACAATCATCATTATCGACAAGTAAACTTGCCCCAGGCCTTTAGTACACACAAATACTACTAAAGAAAATACAGTAGGAAAAATTGGGCAGAGGGTTGAATTGGGGCGAACAGCTTTTGCATGTTGAAAACAGCATCCGATTCATATTGGTTTTAAAATTGCAAAAAAAAAACCCAAAAAAGCACTTTACATTACCTTTACCCCAAAATTTTAAGCAAGCCTTAATTTGCACATGTTTTGGGATGAGTGCTAGTATACTCCCAGAAAATTCGTGAAACTCCCAAATTTAGGGGCATCCTCTTGGACTCCCAAAAGAGTAGGCCTCTCACCCCTTTCCTGCCTAATCTTCTTGCAAGGTGGGAGGGGCATCATACAACTAGAGGAGTCCTCATAGACTAGTTTTACAGTGCCAGATTTAAAGAAAGTCCAGTATAGTTATTGCATCACACATGTCAATGTATATTAAATTTGGTACAAAATATGGCTCTGTTTATTAGACTTTACAACATATATCTTTCAAATTTGTGTATTTTATACCAGGCACGTTACTAAGTACCAGATAGTACTCAGCTTTCTATACTACTTGGCATCAGATATAGGTCAGCATAATATACCTGGCACCAGATATGGTTCAGCATACCACAGCATCTACATTTGGACATATTTATTGAGACCTACTCATACTGTAAGTGCCTCCAGAGTCTGCCCTTTTTACTGCTGAACAATGGAAGCTACCTGCGTAGGCATACACAGTTACCTCCAGTTCAATAAACTTTCATGATGATGTCCATAGTAGTGGATTCCTTAATTGCACTGGCAGAGACAGAGGCTCAGAATCTAACAAACCCAGAGTAGACCCCTACCTGGGACCCCCGCAAGGTTTGGGCTTTGCCTTTGTTCTGCTCCCATGTTTGAATGCTGGTGCCAAATCAGTGTAGCGCTTACGGGGAACACCAGATGCACACAAACTTCTTTCCTTCGTCACTACTGGTCCACCTAATGTTTGTATGGACTCCTCAGCACGGCTCCGAACACTAGGAAGAAACACATTACTGAAGGGTATGGATACAAAGTGGAAGGAAGGGGGTGTATGAGGTGATATCCGGAAGTAAAGACTCTGCTCTCTACTCCTATTGCCAACACCTCGATTTGATCTGGGCCTTGGTGCGGGACTGTGGATATTCGGAACAGGAAAGTATCCAGCCCGAATACCCTACATACCGAAGTACTGGTGAGGGCCCCCACCAAGAGAGAGAGATGAAACCAGAAGATCAAACTCACCAGGTAATCACTGCTTCCTCTTGATAGTCGTCTGCACTCCCAGGATCGGCATCCAGGAAAAGGGGTGACACGGCAGCTCACCAATAATGAGACCTATGTACCTCCCACACTAGTGTTAGCTACAATAACACAACAAAACAGCACCCTGATCCTAACAACCAAACTTGCTGCAAGATGCTGCACAACTTTAAACTTCTAGAACTAGGCGTAGTGTACTGCCCTAACTCAACCGCAACACTTCAAAAACACAAGTCACAAAAGACAGATAACAGAGAATAATGGACACCAAAAGCCTGTCTTTATTGGGGGCTTGACTTTTTGGATCCTTGTGGAAGATACCTCAAAAGAATACAATTGAATACAATAAAGTGACCACCACACAATGGCCATCTAAATACAATACAATGGGGACAGACTGGGCACAGTCTCATGACAGGGTACCTCCTAACTGTGACCACAGACTAATCCTGTACTTTAACTGGTGCCCACAGACTAACCTTGTAATTAATTGAGGGCCACAGGCTAAGCCTGGCTTAAACCGTGCCACAGGTTAAGTCTGACTTGAATGGGGCAGCATGGTGGTTTAGTGGTTAGCACTTCTGCCTCACAGCGCTGGGGTCTTGAGTTCAATTCCCGTCCATGAACTTATCTGTGTGGAGTTTGTATGTTCTCCCTGTGTTTGCGTGGGTTTCCTCTGGGTGCTCCGGTTTCCTCCCCCACTCCAAAAACATACTGGTAGGTTAATTGGCTGCTATCAAAATTGACCCTAGTCTGTCTGTCTGTCTCTCTCTCTCTCTGTGTATATTAGGGAATTTAGACTGTAAGCTCCAATTGGGCAGGGACTGATGTGAATGAGTTCTCTCTACAGCGCTGCGGAATCAGTGGCGCTATATAAATAAATGGTGATGATGATGATGATGGGGTCACAGGCTAAGGCTGACTTTAAATGCTAAAGGCTAAACCTGACTTAAGAAGCTGAAGAAATACAATTACCATAAACACCCCTAAATACCCAGAGCCTTGTGGCCTCTGCTGCTGCGAGGGCCTAGTGTCTGATTTTGTGCCAGGGGACATGTGCCCAACCTGCCTAGCAGAGGTACAGAGAACAAAGTATGAGAGTTATTCTTATCTGTGCTGCACAGGAAACACTCCTTGTTCCCGGCATCTCCGTCTCTTCCAGACCCTCAAGCTGTCTATGTCTCTTTTCCCCTTCTGCAATCTTCTTTCCCTTTTGCTCTTTGTGTTTCTGTGGCTTTTCTTCGGTCTTCCTTTCTTGTTCTGCTTCTTCTGGACATCTTCTGTCTTGATAGCGCCGTCTCTCCAGAGCTCCTTCTTGGTGACTCTAAGACGTGGAAATAAGACCACGCTGCATTAGATGGCTATACAATAGCTGTCACATTGGCATGGAATGGTGATGCGGCGAGCACTGATTGGCTCACTGCAGCACCCAGATTTCAAATGGATGGAGATGAGCCCTGATTGGCTCACCATTCTGGCTAGTGATTGGCTTGCAGTGAATCGTTTCTGATTATCTGTTACCAGTACTGGAACCTGGGTGAGAAATTAAGAACTTACCTGTGTCCAGACGTCAATCAGATGTTTTTTCTTTCTTTCTTCACCCTCTTCTTGGGCCCTGGGGGCACCCTCTCACATCAGTGAGAAGGAGATGAATCAAATAGTCAAGATCTATAACATGGTCAGACCATGGAGTGCCAAAACAGAAGACAGAAGAAGCTTCAGGACAAGCCAGGTCATGAAATCGCTGGTAATTAGCAGTGACAGGGAAGGGGAGTGCAGAATCCGAATGCCGAGACTGGTGGGGAAGAGGACAAAGTACTACACCAGACACCGGATCCAGTAGGTGACAGTCAGTCTCCAGGTCCACCGCTTGGTATGAACCTGAAGTGAACTAACGCTCTACGAGGCACTATGGGAAATTTGAGTGGTTTGCAGGTTCAATCTGCAAAGGTAGCTGCTGATTACCTTCTTTAAGGTATGCAATATGCCCCCTCTTCAACTGCAATGTAAAAGGGGGTTTAGGTAATTTTTCTGCTAAGAGTTAAATTTATATAGAATACATTATTTTATTTGTTTATATTTTCTTCAATAGATATCTTTAAGCATTGAATACCCTTCTATTCATATTTGTTAACATAGAAGTACTTTCCGTATTGAGTAGAAATAAAACTGGTTTAAAGACTAAATGGATCCTCGAGACTGTGGTTCGAGAGTAATAACAGTCAAGAGGAAGCCTTTAGAGCTAGTCAGAGTCTATTTATGATAGTTCTGGGCTGTACAATAAACTTACTTTTATAGGAATATTCATGTTAAAGACACTTTTTTTCTTTGCTAGATAAAGAAACTATTACATTTGCATTTTTTTTAAATCATAATATAGTTAAACAAGTTGAATAGTATTAATAGTAAACACTGTACCTATGAAATGTGTATAAGAAAGAGAAAAGCAAATCTATAAAAACCTATGTTATCTATTAGGAATTTTGGATGCCATGCCATAAGGATATGGGGCCTGATTCATTAAGGATCTTGGGCCTGATTCATTAAGGATCTTAAATGAAGAGGTATCTTATTTAAGTCTCCTGGACAAAACCATGTTACATTGCAAGGGGTGCAAATTAGTTTTCTGTTTTGCACATAAGTTAAATACTGACTGTTTTTTTAATGCATCACACAAATATCAACTTTATATTTCAGTGTACAAATAAGCTATCAAGTATTTGTGTGCTACATGAAAAACAGTCAGTCTGTTCTTTAAATGAGCTTGTTATTGCTACAAATAATCCATGGATGCAAGTGCTAATTGTCAAAAATAAAATAGATCCAAATTGAATAAGAAGACATGCTAGAAAAAATGGGTCTCACTGTAATTCAGGTTTTTTTGCTCTAGGAAGCATTGGGTTAATGGTATGAGAAAATTGTGTAGACGTGACTGTCTAAAATGAGATATGTATTAGCCATCAGTGATCTTGCACCTGGGTACCTGGCATGTCTAGAAAGATATGTCTGTTACCACAGACCAAACAACATCACATTGATTTGTTGATTGAAATCTCAGCCAATTCCTCAGTTAAGCCCATAAAGTAAGGCACATAATTACGTGAATACTGTTCTCTACTACTGCGGTCCATAGCGTTTTTATTCTTCCACTCTGTAATTTACCACATTTATTTCACTTGAGAAGAAAACGCACAATGATGGCTCTCAATTTTCTACATTTGCTTATGCTTTCTATTCCATTACTGCATCTCATTTTATTAAAAGGCCTGGTAGACGATGATTAGAGAAAACTTGTTTTGTCACAAGAATGCATTCAAGCCATTGGCCAATAGTTCTGTCAAAACATATTGTCAAATGTTTTATTTTGTTACAAACAATCGAACCAATTAGGTGTAAGATGCAAATGCATAACCTGAAAAGTTTAGAGCACTTTACATCTTTGTTCTTCACATCAAACACATGGGAAGTAGCAGGAACAATGTTAATAGGGGTTAACATATTTGTAATGAATAATATCTCATTTCCTGATGGTGATTTTTACTGACATGTTGTTCACAACGCATGCCAGGCTTAAATTATTGGTGTGGGGCATCATATTATGTAAGCAATTTAAAAGGCCATATTTGTACTGATAATAATTGTAAGTAAACTTGCATTCAACAAATTTATTTATTCAATTAATTTTATATCTTTGAATTACCTTCAATAATATATGTAAAGACATAAAGGTGTAATAAAATTATAACTACTTACACTTGCATATTTAATGTCAAATATTTTGTTTGGCTGACTCAGTGAACAGTGTTTAAAAACAGGTCAGCTCAGAACCAGGCTTCTTGCATTGTATATGAACTTACCTAGGCTCAACCCCTGTCTTTTAGAATGTTTGTGATTAATATAACATCTAATTTGAGTTAAATTAGCACTATTAACACGGAGGGGTTTGATTTACTAAAGGGCGGTTTGATGAAATTTTATTTTATTCCTAATAGGGGCAGTATCTATTTATGATGGGTCCACACTTATTATGTCATGATGGTGGCACCATTTATACTGCATACATGTGGCACTATAAGTGCCAGCATGCACATGGGCGCAAGTGCATGCAAGAAGGCATCTGATTACTTGTTATTAATTCCAATTATGGTGTTAGAGCCACATGCAGACCATTAGACACAAGCCACTTTATGACAATCTTTTTGGCCAATCTTTGACTTGTTAATCACAAATGACCATGTCCTGACATACACGACCATTACCTGCCCCAAAGCTGCAAAGTCATCTGACTGCTATGTTTACCATAACATCTCAGTACTGGACGCACATTTCTGGACTGTTAATAAGACTGCATTCAATGCTTTATACATGTGTATTGCCATAATTCCAGATGGTTGTCAAATACTCTGGGGAACAATGACTGCTATTGGCAGTAAGAAATATATTGTTTGAGGAGATTGAGGTGGCAAAAACAGATCTAATGGACACATTTAGGGGCCTATTTACTAATCAATTTTACCATCTAAAATCCGTTTTCGGGGATCCAGCGCAATTCTAAGTAGAATTTAAATTTATGAACATTGCATTGCAGCAGATATCTATGAGATCTACTGCTTTGTATTCCTTTTAGTTTTCCAGTGCAGTCCCCATAGTTTTCAGTTCTGTTCAGCTCTGCTCTAAGGAGCAGAGCTTCACAGCGCATGTGATCCCTCTATGTGATCCCTCCTTCTCACATGCAGTATCGCATCCTCAGAAACGTTTGTGCGCATGCCTGAGGCTTTCACTCGGTGCATGCGCACATGAGTTTGAAGACAAGAAGAGAAGACAAGAGAAGACCCTGTTCCTGTGAAGCGTTATACTTCACAGGAACAGCAGTTTTTCTTGAATGCTGTTCTTGCTGAAGTTTTTAATACATTCACACGATTTTGCAATCCTTATAATAGCAATAAGGATTGAAAAGGAGTATGTAAAAAATGTGAATAGTAATAAATATGCCCCTTAGGACTTTATGGGGCATATTCAATTCCGATCCGATCCGCGGTCTCGCGCGTTACCGCGGAAAATGCGCACTACTGCTGGTAATACGGTATTGCAATAACGCAGATTTTCGTACGCAGCCCTATGGGCTGTGAACAAAAATCCACGTTATTGCGGTACCGCGGATTAGGTTCGCGGCCGTTCCGGCGCGATCCCACGGATCGGGATCGGAATTGAATATGCCCCCATGTATCAAAGAGTGAAGAGCCCTTTTGCCGGTGAAAATGGCTGTTTTTGCTGGCTAAAAGACTAACTTTAGGATTAGTTTTTTCATGTGGTTTTTATTTTTAATACTTTAATTTTTTTTAAACTATGATATAGAAATCCCAAATTTGAGCCTCCAGTTCCGTTGAACACACGCGAGCTGGCCAACTATAGAGACTGGCCTGTGAAAGTGGCAAATTAGTAATATTACTTTGGGCTAATATCCTGAATTAAGTGCCTTTCCCAGGACCTCCAGTATCTCTGCAGGGCATCCAACATCTTCTAACAATGAATTCTTCCCTGGTTCCAACCATAAAACTGCTTAATTCTGTGGCCACAGACAGCTGGTATTGGGGGTTTATTAATGTGAGCAATGCTCAGCTGCCTCTGTGATATTTTCTAGTTGTTATATAACGTTACAAATTACAGTTATCACTGCAATCCTTTCTATTTTAATAAACAGGTACCTTAGTGAATTGGTTATGATCCTTATAGCCTACTATAAGCATAACAAATCAGATATGGTAAAATAACAGGGATAATACAATCCTAGAAAGCTATTTTTCATGATTAAATAGTAAACATGTTTATTGTTTCATGATGTTATCACTGATATTTGGGGAGATGTATTATGGTCATAAAAAGTTTGAGGCTGAATTATTTTGATTGATATTTATATTTACTGATTCTATAGTTAATTTCGATATTTTCTTAGGTTTGATTAAGATTTAACATGGATGTCACGACTATATGTTGCGTACCTGCTATCGTTGGTACTACTCGAGAGAAGGTGCGGAATCTAACGTGCCCCTGGTGTTCAGCAGGGACCCCCGCAAGGAATGGATGCTGCAGGAGACACGCAGGTCGCGGTCCTTCCACGAGTCAGATAGCGAAGAACGAGAGAAGAGTTGTCAGACAAGCCGGGTCGGTAACTCTGCTGGCAATGAAGGTGCACAAGGAGTATCTGGAGGGAAGGTGAGACAAGCTGGGTCGGTAACGTTCTGGAACGCAGTACAATATGGAGATCCAAAAGGGGTAGTCAAAATGGTTCGGGTCACAAGGGTCACAGGCAGGCAGGAAGATATCAGAAACAGGCAAATACTGGATCACTGGGAACGCTGGAGGCAGGTAGAGACCTGATACTCTGGCACAGGTGAGTGGCCAGGAAGTGCTTTAAATAGATTGGTGGGCCAATGGGGCAGAGCACATTAGCACTGTCATAACTAGCGCCAGTGAGGTATTAGCATGTGTATGCTGTAGCCGGGCGGCCCGGCGCGCGGGTGGAAGTTATGCGTCTGGCTGCTAGGTAACCAGACGCGCTGAGAGACTGTACAGGTGACCGTAGCGGAGAGATTGCGGGACAGCGCCTGACTATGGAACTGTCACCTACACAGAGCAGGCAGTGGCTGCCATTTTGTGGGCTTAAACCATATTCAACCTATTAAACATTGTACCCCCTGCTTCAGTAACTCACTACTGAATTGATACACTGAATATCAGTCCAACCTACAAAATGGCAGCCATTAGTTTATGCAGGTGACATGAGATAAACTTCATGTCAACCTTAACTGACAAGCACTATGTTTTCCTAAATTGATGTCAACATGTTAAATGACAGATATCATATTTTAATAAGATTTTCATTATCAATAAATTTCTTTTTCTCCATCCCACCACTTTTACAATTTTTTTATGTCAAGAGTGACAGGATGTATCATGTTGTACTTATTTTTCTTTAACATTCTAAAATTTACCGTTATGAAGGGACCGTGGCTGAAGCCAGATACATTAAGAAGCAGGGCAGAGACTATATTACAGTCATGACATCTATTTAAACACATTAATTAATAATATAATCTAGGTGTATAATTCTAGGTATGGTTTTAGCACCAATCATATTACTCAGCGCTGTACAACAAATATGTAAACATTCAGTCCCGGCTCCATTGAGGTTTACATCCAAATTCCCTACCACACACAAACCTGTCCATTTTGTCAGAAGGCAATAAACTTTTGGACTGTCGGAGGAACCGGGGAACCCAAGGGAAACCCATGTACACATGAGAAAAAGATACAAACTCCACCCAGATGGACTCATAGTGGAATACACAATGATAGAGGTTTAAAGACTCCTCAAAGCAGAGTTTTTTTTGGTGTGTGTCCTACTGACAATAATTGTTTCCCACACCAACAAAATAGACCAAGAGCAGATAGTTATATAAATGTTATTTATACATAAGTGCACCTCAATTATGCATTTACTTGTGTATGTTTTTTTAACAAAATTTATTTGCAAACAATATAATTTTTTGTGATTGCAGACCTACTATTGCGCATTTGTGCACTCCAGGTCCTCACATATACGTACTGAGAACATGTGGCCACTTACTACACCAATACAAACATACAACCTAGCTCATTCTAGGGCACTGTTCTGCACAGTCATGCTGGGTGAGACAGGAAAGCACACAATACCCCCTTAGAGGGCTGACCACCCTCCTTTTTGTCCCCAGATTTCAGGGGCGCACGCAGGATTGTCAGCGCATGCGCAGCAGCTCCATTTCAGCAGCACTGTACTATACAGCAGCTGCGGCGTTGTCAAAGAAGCGTCCACGGTGGTGCTGCATACAATACAGCACCGCCACAGACCCTTCTTTGACAGCGCTGCGGCTGCTGTATAGTACAGTGCCGTATGTAGGAGCACTTTGTTAGCGGAGGGGAGGGGTTTCTGGAGACCTAGAAACTCCCCCTGCGTGCGCCACTGGATTTCATTTAAGAATTTTGGTCACCTTAATTTAAGCACATCACACACAATACTCTCTCTGTGGGTCTTGGAGCACTACAATCCACATCATGTCATGTTCACTGAATTTAAGCATGCTGTTTTGCATTTTAAATATTCCTCTTCAATGAAAGAATTATATGTAAAAAAGCAAAAACATGCAAAGTAAAAACATGCAAGAAAAGAGAAATATTTTGTGCAGTTGGTCAATATTGTCCAGGGACAAAAATGTCTTAAACCTGTTACCCATAAGTGTGTAGATGCAGTTGATATCAGCATTTAGGCAATTTATGTTGGTAAAATATGGATTAACTTTGCAAGGATATTGGAGAAATGTGTATTTTAAAATTCTCAGACAATTTGTAAGATCAAATTGTATTAAACTCCACAACTTAACTTCAATTAAATGATTAATTTTGACATAGTTCAGCATTTATACTTTCCATTTTAAAACAAAAAGATGGATAGCTATGAGCTAGATTGTTAGGTGCAAAGATAACTGAGTGATAGCTACATAAGAAAACAGGTAGCTTACAGTCTACTTTAGTATACTAAAGACATGCCAAGTACAGCACAGAATGGTTAGTAGAAATGCTCGAAAATTCAATCGAATTTCGCCAGATCAACGAATCCGAATATGTTTGCCATACAATTGTCTACGGACACCGATTCCAACTTGCTCTTTGAAATGTAAAAACTTTAATCAAAGTTTTCATTCGCTATTTGAGATTTACTGATTGAGTTCAAAGTTTAACGTTCGAGGATAGCTTTTTAAACGCAATCAAAATAATATTTTTCTAATGAATATAAAAGTCTTTTAACATTTCTGTTTTCACAGTTTGCCTCTTGCTTTTGCAATCAAAAGCACCAAAATTATTAAAATTTTACTTAAACTGGTTCAACTTGGCACAAATGAGTGCAAACTGGCTCGAACAATTGGGAATGTCTTGAACGTGTGCAAACTGGGATGCAAACTGTCGGACAGGCTGCAACACAGTCGAAGTTGCCTATAACATGGCTGAAACTGTTTGACTTTTTACATTTTTTTTAACCCAGTGTTAAAATGTATGAAATTATGACATATTTTCTAACGATTCTTAGGACCTATTCCAGCATCTCTAATGGAAATTATTCATTCACATTTTATTAAACTCTTTTTTCTCATTTATGGATGCTAATGATTCCTATGCACTCTATTATAATATTGTTATTGTTCATCGTTATGCACATACGATACCTGTTTTGACTGATATACCCAGTGCTTTTTTTTGTCATAGAACTCACCGGAACTGAGTTCGGCACCTTTTTTCAACGGATTTTCCGAGTTTTAAAAGAAACTTTTGAACATTTGATGTTTGGTCCACTTGGACTTGAATCGCCCTGTCGAGCGTAGCAGGTGGGCGGCAAATTCATTAACTTTTGAACATTTGATGTTTGGTCCATTTGGACTTGAATCGCCCTGTCGAGCGTAGCAGGTGGGCGGAAAATTCATTAACTTTTGAACATTTGATGTTTGGTCCATTTGGACTTGAATCGCCCTGTCGAGCGTAGCAGGTGGGCGGCAAATTCATTAAAACGATGCATGCGGGCTGCTTGTGTGTCGAGTCTGATGCATGCGTACTTCGTCTTCACTGGTTGTGATGGCACTGGTCGGCTTGTGGCGCTGCTCAGCTTGTGATTGGTCGTGTGCTGAGTGCTTACTGCAGGCGGCGACCGTTATGTTTCGTTAGACAACTGACGTGTGTGTACAGTGATTGGCTACGTGATGTGAGTTCTGACACCTTTTTTCTTACAAAACAATTACTGGATATACCTAGCCAAATTTATTCTTATAAGTTAAGCTGATGTTATGATTTGTACTGTGATATCTTAATTTATGGAATCGTTTATATGTTTGTTGTTGTTGTTTTCTCTTCCTTAAAATCAATAAAGATATTTAAAAAAAAAAAAGAAATTGCTGTTCCCAGTGGTCCCCGTCCAATCTCATGGAACTCGAATAACTTTGCTAAAAGTGCTTCTACCACTGTTAAAACAGGCAAAGTGAATATATCTGTTATCAATTATGGTATGCTTTTTTATTTGCAATTAATCAAGAAAAAGTTTATCTTTTATATTTTATATTACTCTGAGCATTTTCTGTAGATCATTGGTAACAATTCCAAAATCAATTCATTTTAAATCAATTTTGATTTCGATTTCATTATGTAAAAAAATACAGATTTCTTAAGGTTTTGTGAGTTCATTGCTATTTCAAGATTTCTCAACTGCTTTGCTGCAATCTTTCTCTGAATTACATTGTGGCTATGTACAAAAGGATTTGAGTCATTAGGATGAGGCATTATGAGGCCCCAAGATTTGTGATGGAGGCCCTATCTAGAGAAATCCTGCAGATAATTAAGAGAAGCAGGAATATGAGCATTGTTAATGTTTCAGGATAGTATAAATTGTATAATAGTAGAAACACAAAGTCAGATATTGCTAGTTAAATTATGATCAATTACAGAGTGCAGGACTTCCACTGTGTAGTACATCTGTATATGCGCAATTGCACCTAATTTTCGGGTAAAGATATCAGGGTTGTTTAAGAAATTAGTGAGCACATGTGCAAAATTGGTGCTTGCCCTCTCCCCCATACGCGTAACTCCCAATCTTTTTTAATAAAGAACAGTGCACACAAAGTAACTCTCTGGCTCACTGTCAGTGATATTGGATTGGGAACTATCTGTGCTGTCCTTTAAATATAAAAGAGACCTAAATCCTGCCTATTTGGACATAATGGGGATTCCAACCCCTTAAGTAAATTGCATGAAGTAGGGCCAAGGGCACAGAAATCTGATGGTTGTGTTTAGAGAAGATGGTGTGTTAGATTCCTATTGAGCTAGCTGATGTGGGCAACAAATTAGATGATTTTAATTAGGGATGAGCGCACTCGGATTTATGAAATCCGAGCCCACCCGAACGTTGCCGATCCGAGTCGGATCCGAGACAGATCCGGGTATTGGCGCCAAATTCAAATCTGAAACTGAGGCTCTGACTCATAATCCCGTTGTCGGATCTCGCGATACTCGGATCCTATAAATTCCCCGCTAGTCGCCGCCATCTTCACTCGGGCATTGATCAGGGTAGAGGGAGGGTGTGTTAGGTGGTCCTCTGTCCTGGTAGATCTCGTGCTGTGCTGTTTAGTTCTGTGCTGTGCTGTGCTGTGCTGTGCTGTGCTGTGCTGTGCTGTGCTGTGTTCTGCAGTATCAGTCCAGTGGTGCTGTGTGCTGTGCTCTGTCCTTCTGAGGTCAGTGGTGCTGCTGGGTCCTGTGCTGTGTCCTGTTCAGTCCAGTGGTGCTGTGTCCTGTGCTCTGTGCTTCTAAGGGCATAGTTATTTCCCCAATATTCCCCTGTGTTTAAAAAAATAAAAAAAAGTTATTTAAAAAAATACCAAAAACTACTTTAATTTTTTTTAATTACCACAAAATTTGCACAACCAATCCTGCAGTATAAGCCCATTGGTACTGCAATATTACCAAGTTCACACATTCAGCAGTAAAAGTCCAGTGGTACTGCAATATTACAAAGTTTACACATTCTGCAATATCAGTCCAGTGGTGCTGTGTCCTGTGCTCTGTCCTGCTGAGTTCCGTAGTGCTGCTGGGTCCTGTGCCGTGTCCTGTTCAGTCCAGTGGTGCTGTGTCCTGTGCTCTGTGCTTCTAAGGGCATAGTTATTTCCCCATTATTCCCAAGTTTTTAAAAAATAAAAAAAAGTAAAAAAAAAATTACAATTAAAAAAAAAAAATATATAATTATAACCAAATTTGCAAAACCAATCCAGCAGTATAAGTCCATTGGTACTGCAATATTACTAAGTTCACACATTCTGCAGTATCAGTCCAGTGGTGCTGTGTCCTGTGCTCTGTCCTGCTGAGTTCCGTAGTGCTGCTGGGTCCTGTGCCGTGTCCTGTTCAGTCCAGTGGTGCTGTGTCCTGTGCTCTGTGCTTCTAAGGGCATAGTTATTTCCCCATTATTCCCAAGTTTTTAAAAAATAAAAAAAAAGTAAAAAAAAAATTACAATTAAAAAAAAAATATATATAATTATAACCAAATTTGCAAAACCAATCCAGCAGTATAAGTCCATTGGTACTGCAATATTACAAAGTTCACACATTCTGCAGTATCAGTCCAGTGGTGCTGTGTCCTGTGCTCTGTCCTGCTGAGTTCCGTAGTGCTGCTGGGTCCTGTGCCGTGTCCTGTTCAGTCCAGTGGTGCTGTGTCCTGTGCTCTGTGCTTCTAAGGGCATAGTTATTTCCCCATTATTCCCAAGTTTTTAAAAAATAAAAAAAAAGTAAAAAAAAATAAAAAATTTAAAAAAAAATAAATATATAATAATTATAACCAAATTTGCAAAACCAATCCAGCAGTATAAGTCCATTGGTACTGCAATATTACCAAGTTCACACATTCTGCAGTATCTTGTGCTACATATAATGGAGACCAAAAATTTGGAGGATAAAGTAGGGAAAGATCAAGACCCACTTCCTCCTAATGCTGAAGCTGCTGCCACTAGTCATGACATAGACGATGAAATGCCATCAACGTCGTCTTCCAAGCCCGATGCCCAATCTCGTAGTACCGGGCATGTAAAATCCAAAAAGCCCAAGTTAAGAAAAAGTAGCAAAAAGAGAAACTTAAAATCATCTGAGGAGAAACGTAAAGTTGCCAATATGCCATTTATGACACGGAGTGGCAAGGAACGGCTTAGGCCCTGGCCCGTGTTCATGACTAGTGGTTCAGCTTCACCCACGGATCTTAGCCCTTCTCCTCCTCCCCCCCCCTACAAAAAATTGAAGAGAGTTATGCTGTCAGCAACAAAACAGCAAACAACTCTGCCTTCTAAAGAGAAATTATCACAAATCCACAAGGCGAGTCCAAGGATGTTGGTGGTTGTCAAGCCTGACCTTCCCATCACTGTACGGGAAGAGGTGGCTCGGGAGGAGGCTATTGATGATGTAGCTGGCGCTGTGGAGGAACTTGATGATGAGGATGGTGATGTGGTTATTGTAAATGAGGCACCAGGGGGGGAAACAGCTGATGTCCATGGGATGAAAAAGCCCATCGTCATGCCTGGTCAGAAGACCAAAAAATGCACCTCTTCGGTCTGGAGTTATTTTTATCCAAATCCAGACAACCAATGTATGGCCATATGTAACTTATGTAAAGCTCAAATAAGCAGGGGTAAGGATCTTGCCCACCTAGGAACATCCTCCCTTATACGTCACCTGAATAACCTTCATAGTTCAGTGGTTAGTTCAGGAACTGGGGCTAGGACCCTCATCGGTATAGGGACACCTAAATCCCGTGGTACAGTTGGATACACACCAGCAACACCCTCCTCGTCAACTTCCTCCACAATCTCCATCAGATTCAGTCCTGCAGCCCAAGTCAGCAGCCAGACTGAGTCCTCCTCAATACGGGATTCATCCGAGGAATCCTGCAGCGGTACGCCTACTACTGCCACTGCTGCTGTTGCTGCTGTTAGTCGGTCATCTTCCCAGAGGGGAAGTCGTAAGACCGCTAAGTCTTTCACAAAACAATTGACCGTCCAACAGTCATTTGCCATGACCACAAAATACGATAGTAGTCACCCTATTGCAAAGCGTATAACTGCGGCTGTAACTGCAATGTTGGTGTTAGACGTGCGCCCGGTGTCCGCCATCAGTGGAGTGGGATTTAGAGGGTTGATGGAGGTATTGTGTCCCCGGTACCAAATCCCGTCGAGATTCCACTTCACTAGGCAGGCGATACCAAAAATGTACAGAGAAGTACGATCAAGTGTCCTCAGTGCTCTAAAAAATGCGGTTGTACCCACTGTCCACTTAACCACGGACATGTGGACAAGTGGTTCTGGGCAAACGAAGGACTATATGACTGTGACAGCCCACTGGGTAGATGCATCCCCTTCCGCAGCAACAGCAACAGCTGCATCAGTAGCAGCAACTACAAAATGGCGGCTCGTGCAAAGGCAGGCAACATTGTGTATTACAGGCTTTAATAAGAGGCACAACGCTGACAACATATTAGAGAAAATGAGGGAAATTATCTCCCAGTGGCTTACCCCACTTAGACTCTCATGGGGATTTGTGGTGTCAGACAATGCCAGTAACATTGTGCGGGCATTAAATATGGGCAATTTCCAGCACGTCCCATGTTTTGCCCACACCATTAATTTGGTGGTGCAGCATTACCTCAAGAGTGACAGGGGTGTGCAGGAGATGCTTGCGGTGGCGCGCAAAATTGCTGGACACTTTCGGCATTCAGCCAGTGCCTACCGCAGACTAGAGGCACATCAAAAAAGCATGAACCTGCCCTGCCATCACCTCAAACAAGAGGTTGTGACGCGCTGGAACTCCACCCTCTATATGCTGCAGAGGATGGAGGAGCAGCAAAAGGCCATTCAGGCCTACACAGCCACCTACGACATAGGCAAAGGAGTGGGGATGCGCCTCAGTCAAGCGCAGTGGAGACTGATTTCCGTGTTGTGCAAGGTTCTGCAGCCATTTGAACTTGCCACACGAGAAGTCAGTTCCGACACTGCCAGCTTGAGTCAGGTCATTCCCCTGATCAGGCTGTTGCAGAAGCAGCTGGAGAAAGTGAGGGAGGAGCTGGTAAGCCATTGCGATTACACCAAGCATGTAGCTCTTGTGGATGTAGCCCTTCGTACGCTTTGCCAGGATCCGAGGGTGGTCACTCTTTTAAAGTCAGAGGAATACATTCTGGCCACCGTGCTCGATCCTCGGTTTAAAGCGTATGTTGTGTCTCTGTTTCCGGCGGACACAAGTCTACAGCGGTGCAAAGACCTGCTGGTCAGGAGATTGTCCTCTGAAGAGGACCGTGACATGCCAACAGCTCCACCCTCATTTTCTTCCACATCTATGGCTGCGAGGAAAAAGCTCAGTTTTCCCAAAAGAGGCACTGGCGGGGATGCTGATAACATCTGGTCCGGACTGAAGGACCTGCCAACCATTGCAGACATGTCTACTCTCGCTGCATTGGATGCTGTCACAATAGAAAAAATTGTGGATGATTACTTTGCTGACACCATCCAAGTAGACATGTCAGACAGTCCATATTGTTACTGGCAGGAAAAAAAGGCAGTTTGGAAGCCCCTGTACAAACTGGCTCTATTTTACTTGAGTTGTCCCCCCTCCAGTGTGTACTCGGAAAGAGTTTTTAGTGCAGCGGGGAACCTGGTCAGTGAGCGGCGAAGGAGGTTGCTTCCATAGAACGTTGAAAAAATGATGTTTATAAAAATGAATAATCAATTCCTCAATGAAGTACAGCACTGCCCTCCAGATACTACAGAGGGACCTGTGGTTGTGGAGTCCAGCGGGGACAAATTGATAATGTGTGATGAGGAGGAAGTACACACTGTAGGGGGAGAGGAATCAGAGGTTGAGGATGAGGACGACATCTTGCCTCAGTAGAGCCTGTTTAGTCTGTACAGGGAGAGATGAATAGCTTTTTTGGTGTGGGGGCCCAAACAAACCAATCATTTCAGCCAAAGTTGTTTGGTAGGCCCTGTCGCTGAAATGATTGGTTTGTTAAAGTGTGCATGTCCTATTTCAACAACATAAGGGTGGGTGTGAGGGCCCAAGGACAATTCCATCTTGGACCTTTTTTTTTTGCATTATATGACCAATCAACAGTCGTTTGCCATGTTCAAAAAGTAAAACCAAATTTAAAAAAATTCAAGAAATTAAACCAAAAGTAAAATGCCGTGTCATAATTTAAAACAAGAGGTATTGACGTGCTCTAAAACTACTGTATTGTTGTTTATATTTTATAAACACTACACTTGAAAGCTTGAGTCTTTCAATAAAAAAGTAACTGTCCATTGCACGAATATTTGCAACAGGGACAATTTTAGGGTTAAGAAAGTCAACTAATAACACTTCGACGCTGTCTGTCTTTATAAACACTACACTTGGAAGTTGGAGGAGGTATTGTGGCCCCGGCACCAAATTTACTACCGGGGCCACTCCACTGTGCAGTCCATATTTAGGTGTATCAGATATTAAACAACGGTGACAGTTGATGCCCAATTTTTTAATTATATTGTGGCCTCGGTACCAAATTGTGTACCGGGGCCACCACACTACGCAGTCCATACCCTTTTTTGGTGGAATTCTGACACGTGGAGGGTTTTTTAATTATATTGTGGCCTCGGTACCAAATTGTGGACCGAGGCCACCACACTACGCAGTCCAGATACTTGTTTGGTGGAATTCAGACCAGTTGAGGGTGTATTTATTTTATTGTGGCCCCGGCACCAAATTTACTACCGGGGCCACTCCACTGTGCAGTCCATATTTAGGTGTATCATATATTAAACAACGGTGACAGTTGATGCCCAATTTTTTAATTATATTGTGGCCTCGGTACCAAATTGTGTACCGGGGCCACCACACTACGCAGTCCATACCCTTTTTTGGTGGAATTCTGACACGTGGAGGGTTTTTTAATTATATTGTGGCCTCGGTACCAAATTGTGTACCGGGGCCACCACACTACGCAGTCAAGATAGATAGATGCGTATCATAGATAAAGTACATTCAGTGGTGTGGGGCAAATTGAAAAATATTCAAAATGCACTGACATTATCAAAAACAAGAGGTTGTCACACGCTAAAACTCCAACATGTATATGATGGAGAGGATGGAGGAGCAGCCGTATGTGTAGTGTAATGCAGACCTGTTGAAGGTTTTTTATATATTTTATTGTGGTGCCCAGTGCCCACTCCTCTAGGCAGTCCAGGTACATTTATTGGTGCGAATCATACAAGTTGATGGTTTTCTTATTATATATATTGTGGTGACCCACTCCTCTACGCAGTCCAGGTACATTTATTGGTGCGAATCATAAAAGTTCAGGGTTTTTAATATATTGTGGTGACCCACTCCTCTACGCAGTCCAGGTACATTTATTGGTGCGATTCATAAAAGTTCAGGGTTTTTAATATATTGTGGTGACCCACTCCTCTACGCAGTCCAGGTACATTTATTGGTGCGATTCATAAAAGTTCAGGGTTTTTAATATATATTGTGGTGACCCACTCCTCTACGCAGTCCAGGTACATTTATTGGTGCGAATCAAACAAGTTGATGGTTTTCTTATTATATATATTGTGGTGACCCACTCCTCTACGCAGTCCAGGTACATTTATTGGTGCGAATCATAAAAGTTCAGGGTTTTTAATATATATTGTGGTGACCCACTCCTCTACGCAGTCCAGGTACATTTATTGGTGCGATTCATAAAAGTTCAGGGTTTTTAATATATTGCGGTGACCCACTCCTCTAGGCAGTCCAGGTACATTTATTGGTGCGATTCATAAAAGTTCAGGGTTTTTAATATATTGTGGTGACCCACTCCTCTACGCAGTCCAGGTACATTTATTGGTGCGAATCATACAAGTTGATGGTTTTCTTATTATATATATTGTGGTGACCCACTCCTCTACGCAGTCCAGGTACATTTATTGGTGCGAATCATAAAAGTTCAGGGTTTTTAATATATATTGTGGTGACCCACTCCTCTACGCAGTCCAGGTACATTTATTGGTGCGATTCATAAAAGTTCAGGGTTTTTAATATATTGTGGTGACCCACTCCTCTACGCAGTCCAGGTACATTTATTGGTGCGATTCATAAAAGTTCAGGGTTTTTAATATATTGTGGTGACCCACTCCTCTATGCAGTCCAGGTACATTTATTGGTGCGAATCATACAAGTTGATGGTTTTCTTATTATATATATTGTGGTGACCCACTCCTCTACGCAGTCCAGGTACATTTATTGGTGCGAATCATAAAAGTTCAGGGTTTTTAATATATATTGTGGTGACCCACTCCTCTACGCAGTCCAGGTACATTTATAGGTGCGATTCATAAAAGTTCAGGGTTTTTAATATATTGTGGTGACCCACTCCTCTACGCAGTCCAGGTACATTTATTGGTGCGATTCATAAAAGTTCAGGGTTTTTAATATATTGTGTGTGACCCACTCCTCTACGCAGTCCAGGTACATTTATTGGTGCGATTCATAAAAGTTCAGGGTTTTTAATATATATTGTGGTGACCCACTCCTCTACGCAGTCCAGGTACATTTATTGGTGCGAATCAAACAAGTTGATGGTTTTCTTATTATATATATTGTGGTGACCCACTCCTCTACGCAGTCCAGGTACATTTATTGGTGCGAATCATAAAAGTTTAGGGTTTTTAATATATATTGTGGTGACCCACTCCTCTACGCAGTCCAGGTACATTTATAGGTGCGATTCATAAAAGTTCAGGGTTTTTAATATATTGTGGTGACCCACTCCTCTACGCAGTCCAGGTACATTTATTGGTGCGATTCATAAAAGTTCAGGGTTTTTAATATATTGTGGTGACCCACTCCTCTACGCAGTCCAGGTACATTTATTGGTGCGATTCATAAAAGTTCAGGGTTTTTAATATATTGTGGTGACCCACTCCTCTACGCAGTCCAGGTACATTTATTGGTGCGATTCATAATAGTTCAGGGTTTTTAAATATATATTGTGGTGACCCACTCCTCTACGGAGTCCTGGTACATTTTTTCGGTGCGAATCAAACAAGTTGATGGTTTTCTTATTATATATATTGTGGTGACCCACTCCTCTACGCAATCCTGGTACATTTATTGGTGCGAATCATAAAAGTTCAGGGTTTTTAATATATATTGTGGTGACCCACTCCTCTACGCAGTCCAGGTATATTTATAGGTGCGATTCATAAAAGTTCAGGGTTTTTAATATATTGTGGTGACCCACTCCTCTACGCAGTCCAGGTACATTTATTGGTGCGATTCATAAAAGTTCAGGGTTTTTAATATATTGTGGTGACCCACTCCTCTACGCAGTCCAGGTACATTTATTGGTGCGATTCATAAAAGTTCAGGGTTTTTAATATATATTGTGGTGACCCACTCCTCTACGCAGTCCAGGTACATTTATTGGTGCGATTCATAAAAGTTCAGGGTTTTTAATATATATTGTGGTGACCCACTCCTCTACGCAGTCCAGGTACATTTATTGGTGCGAATCATAAAAGTTCAGGGTTTTTAATATATATTGTGGTGACCCACTCCTCTAGGCAGTCCAGAAAGATACCTTGTTGCAACGTTTTGGACTAATAACTATATTGTGAGGTGTTCAGAATACACTGTAAATTAGTGGAAATGCTTGTTATTGAATGTTATTGAGGTTAATAATAGCCTAGGAGTGAAAATAAGCCCAAAAACTTGATTTTTAAACTTTTTATGTTTTTTTCAAAAAAAATCCGAATCCAAAACCTTAAATCCGAACCGAGACCTTTCGTCAAGTGTTTTGCGAGACAAATCCGAACCCCAAAAATAACGAAAATCCGGATCCAAAACACAAAACACGAGACCTCAAAAGTCGCCGGTGCACATCCCTAATTTTAATGGGCAAAAGCACAACAATACAGTGACACTAATGATCATCATCAGCTATTTATATAGTGCCACTAATTCCGCAGCGCTGTACAGAGGACTCACATCAGCCCCTATCCCACTGGAGCTACAGCACGGTGGCTTAATGGTTAGCACTTCTGCTTCATGGCGCAGGGGTCATAAATTCCCAACCATGGCTTTATCTGTGTGCAGTTTGCATGTTCTCCTCATGTTTGCGTGGGTTTCCTTCGGAAGCTCTGGTTTCCTCCCACAATCTAAAAACATAGTAGTAGGTTAATTTGCTGCTATCAAAATTGACCTATTCTGTGTGTGTGTGTGTGTGTGTGTGTGTGTGTATGTTATTGAATTTAGACTGTAAGACCTATTCGGGCAGGGACTGATGTGAGTGAGTTCTCTTTACAGCGCTGCGGAATTAGTGGCGCTATATAAATAAATGATGACAATAAAATTACCTAACATACACAAACACAGAGAGAGACTAAGGGCAATTTGATAGCAGCCAATTAACCTACTAGTGTGTTTTTGGAGTGTGGGAGGAAACTGGAGTACCCGGAGAAAACACACGCAAACATGGGGAGAACATACACACTAATCTACAAATGATAAAAGAACTTCCAAAATGGTAAGAACTGTGTTAATATAAACCTACATGTTTCAATGCCGCCTTCAGGGATTGTGATATGGTCACCGTGCAATGCTCTCCCAATCTATCAATGTATGGGAGCCACAGCAACACATGTAGAGACTCCAGCTTTTCCTCTGCTGCCTGAGAAAGGCAACAGGTGGTGACAGGCCCACCCCATGGGTGCGTGGTGGGTCCACAAGTCAAGTGGCTGGGGCATGGTTCCCTTGACTATTGGGCCTGTGTGCACTGTACACCCTGTACCCATGATAGATATGCCAATAAACATATATACACACTCATGTTACTGCTCAACAGTAAATATTTTGCCCAAATGTCACTGGCTTATTATCATATTTGATCCACCCTTCTCAATGATTTAAAAGTTTCAGTTTTTCTCCCACAATATTGCTCATTCCCCATCATTTATATTTTGTATTTTTTTTGGGCAAAAGGGGAGATCTGTACTTCCTTATTTTATAGTGTGAGATAATTTAATTTCCACTCTTCAAAAAAACATACTGTTTGTGTGCATGTGTTTGTGCATTGTGCCTTACAAGCGGTGTACTTGTGCCTGCATAAAAATATCATGCAAAGTTCAGATTTCTGCAATCTCAAATGCAGTGGCTTAAAAGCTGTATGGTCCCCTGCAAGATCAGTGATGCCTTCATCACAAAAAAAGAAATTTTGTTTCAGAGTTTCCTAGACACATTAAGGCATACTTGCTTACACTCCCAGAATTTCTGAGAGGCTCACGAATTTCAGGGAGTATTCCCGGACTCTCAAGAAAGTAGGTAATCTCCCGGATACTTGTGAAGTGGGGCGTCACATGACCATAGCCCTGGCCCCACATAAAAATCCTAAAATTCAAGGCACTGAATATTGAAGGTGGAGCTTAATGGTACGATTGCGACATTAAGCCCTGCCCCCGCTATTTAATGCTGTGACTTTCTGGGCATTTTATAGTTGGGGGCGGGGCTATGGTGACAAGACAACGTCACCATGCCACCCTACCCACTGTCACATTACCTATCCTCTAGGATCTCCCGGAAAACAGATTAAAAAAGTACACAAGTATGCATTAAGGTAAATCAGTGCACCTATGCTGCAGCAGTTAATAATGCCCATAATCCACCTATAACCCAGGGAAAAATGTCTCCCCATTTTGCCATAGACATCCATTTTTAGCAGTTATTTAAATATAGGTGCACTGTCTGCAATCAGAAGTTTGTGACATTTTGGAGACATTTTTTCCTTGGAGTCCATTAATTACCCACATTGCATGTAGTACAGTTGGTGGTAGGTAAGAGAAGTGTTAAACAATAATTTTACTTAGTTGGCAGAAAACGGGCGTAACGCACAATAAGAAAACCATTAGAATGTTTACTTCCATATGCTGAGCCGTACTGCTATATATATGAACCCGGTTTACGACAAGCTCATGGCACAGATACTTACCTTCCTTTTGCACCCATGTTTTTATCAATTTTTTTTATGTGCCTCAAATGCATTTGCTATTAAGCAGCCAAAAAGCAAACCTTGGGGTAAATGTATCAAGCTGAGAGTTTTCCGGCGGGTTTGAAAAGTGGAGATGTTGCCTATAGCAACCAATCAGATTCTAGCTATCATTTTCTAGAATGTACTAAATAAATGATAGCTAGAATCTTATTGGTTATTCAAACCCGCTGGAAAACTCTCAGCTTGATACATATACTTTTGTATTTCAAACATGAAAGACAAGGGGGTCTTTCATGTTTGAAATACAAAAGTTGCTTAAGCATGCACAGAAAAGCATAATATATGCTGACAAAGAAAACACCCATCAGCTACAGTGGTGCAATCGTAAACAGCCAATCACAAGTGTTTCACTAGGACCAGGGGATCATTATCATCATCTTTTTACACCTTCCCCTGACCACTGGCAAATAATACAGCTTTATGAGGTATATATATGTCTTTATCCCAAGTACAGTAAGGGCATGTACATGCCCCTACTGTACTTGGCTTAGGTTAGCCTCCATCCAGACTGGCATAACAGGCAGAATCACACAAATCTACTTGGGTGAATATGTGTGTGCCCACTTTCTGGCATGCCCAGAGCGATTTAATGCAAGATGCGCTACACAAACTCACTCTGCATTAACCTTGTAAACTTCACTTCAGACAGCCAAAGAATTTGCCTAAATTATCTATGTAAGTAATTAAAGAGATTATTTGGCAACCTTAATGTAGTAACCTGGAGAATTTGAATGTAAGTGCTATTTGATAGAAGGCACAAGGTTGATTGAAGAGGCTGCTACAGTTGTCCTGCAGAGCAGATTGTCTTCCTCTATTCAGTGTTTGCAATAAAACGTCTCCAGTCTTTAGGGCTGGCTCGAACAGGGGTGAATATCTCCTTAACAGCAAGGTTTCTAGGCATCAGACTCCCATGATTGTGCTAGTTGGGACAGGAAAGTCGTTACAAATATTTTTTTCTGGAACAAATAACTAGATACATTTTCCAAATACTTTTTTCACTAAATTTCTCATTTTATTTTGCGTAGCTGATTTTCCACTTATCTTCTCTTTGATATCTTTCAAGTTGGTTATTATTATTGTAGTTGATTTTCAAGGCACCACATTGCTCTGCAGTTCCGGACAGCGGGGAAAACTGAGCATACAAAAAGCTGTCTTATTATTATTAGGCTTATTACACACATTTCCCACTTTATGCATTTCACAATGCACATGCACTAGTATGAATGCATACCTCTTAACAGGGCTGACAAATTTAGCCCAAGGGGCAAGATTCGAAAATATGAAGGTGGGCCAGTGACCCAGCCTAAGGTAGCCCACTATGGGACAGGCCTGGAGGACTGATGTGTCCCTGTCCCCTGTCCCAGCCTGCACCTGCCTCCAAACATTTAGAATCCCAAAAGCAGGACAAAATAAGCCCAGCCACCGCTTTGTTCAAACTCCGCCCACAAAAGGGGTACATATTTGTGTAAACCTTCACCCACTTTCCTGCTAAGCTTCACCCCTTTTACTGTCTGCGAATTGGCATGTCCCTCCAACATCGGGACCATTGGGAGGTATGTGAATGTGAACCTTCAAATTGAAGTCATAAGCCCATGAGACAATATTTGCAGTGATGTAACTAACACGTAACCATCATAACTTGGATGTCTAATTTCAAACCTTACCCATACCATGTCTTATCTTACCTTACCTACTTAATATAACTAAAATAACGACACAAAGACTGAATATGTGGCAAAATTAGGTCACTGCGGGACAGCTAACGACTGAGAACTGGAACCAAGTGTGAACATGGCAAACTGGCCCTGTATTCACATAACAAACCGGTCTACTCCCTAACTGCTTGGCCGGCGCTAAATCTGGCGGCAGGTGACCACACCACCTCACAATAACCTGCTTCTAAGCAGGCTAAGGGATGCCTAAAACGAAAAGGACCAAAAGTCACTTTACCTCGAAGGGGGCAGTCACCTGAGGCCAATCAGCGATAGCGCCGTATTCATCAGCCACTGCTCACAGTGCCCTTCCTACCAACTGTGCCTGCTCTGAGATGGAGGAAAAAGCGTTGATTAAAAGGCAAGGAGAAAACTTGAATACTAGGGTGGCTTGGCGGGATCTCGTGAAGCTGACTGAACTGGATACTTTCCCTGGGCATATATATGAGGTGCCTAGCCCTCAGGGCCGGTGCTAGGGTCCACGGCGCCCTAGGCATTTTTAAAAAAGCGGCACCCCCCCCACAAAAATCGCCGCCCACCTCCCTCCTCCCTCCTCTCCTTACCTTGTCTCACCACCGCCGCCTCTCTGCTCCGTCTCTTCCCCTCCACTCACTGACACTAGTAAGTGGAGGGGAGGAGACGGAGCAGAGAGGCGGCGGTGGTGACAAAATAGCCTCTTCCCCCACTCCCCGTCCATCTGAATGCTGTGCGGCGGCCGTGACAGGTATGGTCAGTGGTCGCCGCACAGTTTTAAAGTATTTTAGAATTCTGTGGCGCCCTCCAGGCGCCCTTCAGAGCCCGGCGCCCTAGGCAAGTGCCTAACCTTGCCTAATGGGAGCGCCGGGCCTGCTAGCCCTCCCACATTTCCCCCTATTGGTCGGCCTGGCTCACGGATAATTTAATGCTCAATAGTAAGTGGAAGCTACTGAAAAACACACATGCTTTCATCTTTAGGGACACAGAGACTGAATACGTGGCAAAATTAGGTCACAGTTTATTTGAAAGAAATTGGTGGCAGAGAAAGTGCACTGCGGGACAGCTAATGACTGATAACTGGAACCAAGTGTGAACATGGCAAACTGGCCTTGTATCCACGTAACAAACCGGGCTACTTCTTAATTGCTTTGCCGGCGCTAAATCTGGCGGCAGTGACAACACCCCCTCTCGACTCACAATAACCTTCTTCTAAGCAGGCTAAGGGATCCCTCACAGAAAAAGGACCAAGAGTCACTTTACCTCGAAGAGGGCAGTGACCTGAGGCCATTTAGCTATAGCCCCGTATTCATCAGCTGCTGCTCGCAGTGCCCTTCCTACCACCGCTGGCATCTAGGGAACCAACAGCCTGCCACCCTCGGACCTAAGAAAAGACTCCAATGAGCTATAGATGGTCTGCATGAAAATCTCTGCAACCTCTGAAATTAAATGTACTCCCTTCTTACGATATAAATGCACTTGATCTACCGATATCCACCCATGATCTATTCCGAAGCCACCCAATGAGACCACGATCTTTCTCACGATCCGATTAACCTTTTTAACTAGGTTACCCATAATCTTCAGGGGAATGTTCGTTCTCTAATTCATTCGGGAAAATAATTGCGGACCAAAATAGCACTGTGGTCGGCCATTTATTTCTCATGACATTCAGGTCCTGACAGATGTTTATAATTAAATCTAAAGATTTCCCTTGCCCAAGGTCGTTTCCTCCCAAGTGAATAACTAATACATCCGGCGGACTAATGCATCCACTGCATGACTAGCTTGGTCAACCAGGGAAGAAGTTTGCGCCAAAAAAGCCCTATTTTTCCTAACCAATATATTTGCACGTGCACAGAGAAATCAGAGTGGTCTAGACTCTTGTCATGTTTGGCCGCCCAGAACACATATGAATGTCCGACTATCCAAATAGATTTTATTTTTTTCGGGACACCTGTGAAACAAATTATTTCTGGTCAGGATTCTGTCTGGTTGAGGTGATGTATTTGAAAACAACATTTGGTTAACTGTGCCACCTGTTAAAATGCAGTAAAGCAGAGTAGGGAAAAGAAAAAGTAAAGGAAGTTCACCCATGTGAAGGTAAAAACCCCCCAAAAAATGGAGGCACACCACTAATCAGGCCTTGAGCCGAGGAAAACTCGGGAACGGAAACTGGAAAAATACCTTTACAACCCTCGCGTAAAAGCGACAAGCGGTGGAGCCATGGGTAACCGTAACAGAGAAAGAGTGTAAAGAATGAGACAAAACATAAAAGTTAAACATTCGGTCTAATGTATTTTTTATATGTAGCAGATTTCCAGTGGGCTAGCGTCTTAATCTCAGCTACCGAAGAGCCTAGCAATGCAGCAGAGGTTGCCGCGCCTATGCGGAAGGAATGTGTACCATAGAGAGAGGTGTCTAAACCTAAGAATGTCAGTGACTTCTTGAATACGGCCTGAAATTGATACCTGTTTAACAAGGAACCATCTTGATTAACGAAAAACATTGTAACGTTTCTGGGTCTAAGCTTAGCGTATTGTGCTGCTAGTGTAATGGGACAAATTTCAGCGTCCTTTTGAGCCTGCAGTTGAATACAGCAACCTTTACCTGCCTGATCGGTTTTGGACCTGATAACTTTACATAATAATTGCTTTCTCTGGACTATCGTGAAGAGTCCGCATTAAACTATGTAGCATAATTTAAACCTACTGAGTCCCTTAAGATTGGCTCTTGGAGCTAATGCCCCAAACCTACGCCATTGGAAACGCGACAAGGCGTCTGCTATGCCATTTTTAATCCCAGGTACGTGTCTTGCTCTGAACGTGATATCATGTTCGAGACAGCGTAGAATCAGATGACATATCAAGGATATGGCATGTTGGGACTATGCGTTCTACTTGTTGATCGATTGAACAACACCCAGATTGTTGCACCAGAAAATGATATAGCAGCCGCCCAATCTTGTTGACCAAAGTTCCAGAGACACAACGATTGGAAAGAGCTCTAAAACTAATAAGTTGTGTGCTAAACCTGATTGCCGCCATGAGTTAGGCCAGTGAGTGGCACACCACTCACCCTTGAAGTAAGCCCCAAATCCATGTCCAACCGACACATCCGTGTACAAGTCTAATCGTTTGTTAGCAATTGAAAGGGTAGGCCATATTCTCTTACCGTTAAAATCCCCAAGGAATTTTAACCAAATCAGCAAGCCATGGTTGTGTGTGGATTTACTTTGCCTGCCGTGGCCTTTTGCAGTTTTCGGCAAAAAACCCGTCCCATAGGAATGATCCGACAAGCAAAGTTAAAAAGGCCTAAAAGGGACTGTACCTTGGGAAGCTGTGTCACCAATTTAACTGAAACCCGGAAACTGCTTCAATCACCTTTTTAATTTTGTCTTCCGGCAGACGACAACAACCTGCTAGGGTGTCGATTTCTTTCCCCAAAAATGACAACTTATGCGTCGGTCCCTCCATTTTATCGTGTACTATTGGGACACCCAGGACCGTAAACAAATCTTGCACTGACGATAATATGTCCTTACACTGTGGGGATCCTGCCTTGCCTATTATTAAGAAGTCATCCAGGTAATGCGCTATTCCTTTGTGTCCCGTCCCTGCTTGTATGAACAAATAGAGAAACTAATTGAACTTCTCAAAGTATGCGCAGGAGATAGAACAACCCATGGGGAGACACCGGCCTATGTAAAAGCCCCCTTGGTAACGAAAGCCCATGAATTTAAAGGAGTTAGGATGAAGCAGAATTAATCGAAATGCGGCTTTGATGTCAGGTTTAGCTAGTAGTGAGTCATGCCTGTACTCTTGCACTAGCGAGAGGGCTGTTTCAAATGATTGGTAAGCCACTGAGCTATGAGAGGGGTTTATGCCATCGTTTACTGACCCGCCGGTAAGATAGGTGCTGTATCAGTCAAAATTTGCCAGCTGTTTTTTTGGGAACTACCCCAATTGGAGATACCACTAAATTGTGGAGAGAGGGGGTGAACAAAAGGGCCTATCACGCGACCCAGGTTCATTACTTTTGCAAGTTTGTCGGTCAATGCCTCAGGAAAGATGTATGCGGATTTTAAATATCGAGAAATAGGGGGCCTCAAGGTACCTTGAACTGGGATATGAAAGCCATATTGGAAGCCATTTCTCAAGAAGGAAGCCAATTCTAGATCTGTTATAAGGCTAAGCCATCTATTAAGTGCCGCTAGGTAATTGGGGAGGGCGCTTTGTTGCGTAGTTGCCACCTGGCTCCCTCTTCCTCTGCCAGCTGTGTGTATGGGCCTGGGACATTCTGTGGCTGGGTGGGAACCTAGGCACATGGAGCACACGTGTCTGTATTTGCACCCTGCTCCTCGCGAGCAAGACCCTGTATTAAAAGCATAGCATCTATTCTTTTGAGCAGGAGGTGCTGTCGCCCTCCACCCTGCCTGAAATTGTTTTTGTCAAACCGTTATGTTAGGGTGACTGCTGGGGTGAATTAGCTCCATCCAGGTGTCAATGTCTTTATGACCGAGGGGGATACTAGAACGGCCGCTCATTTTACTCCTAAATATGTCATCATATGCTCTCCATATGTGGCTCTCGTCTTTGATGAACATGTCGTTAATCATGAACAAGTAATGCTACACATCGATACTCCGGTCTATACTCTACATGTAGATGGCCGCAAATATACAGTACCACTTCAGCCAATTGGGGAAGGATCTTCCACACCTATACCATTCTTACTACATGCTTCATCCAGGTTACTTTTCCCTGTCACCGTAATCGTAAACATATCCACAAAGGTTCCCCTCTTTATTTTATCCCTCACACTGGGTCTCACCCCAAAAGTGATAGCCTGACTCTCACATTGCCCCATATCGCCCGCTCGCTCTCTCACCTGAGGTCCTAGTACCAAGCTATTTTTTGAAGTAAGTTTACTGAGTAATTGTGTCTGTAATAATTTAATGAGCTTACGCGGCCCTGGCTCTGCATCTGATGACTCGTCCCTAGTGGTATCAATGGGAGGAGTTTCATGAAGTGCAGTGTGTGAAACATTTAAAGCCATCTCACCCACAGTGCTGCTCCCCGCTGGTTCCATCTCAATCCCTGGGTTGACTTGAGGTGGTATTGCCTGCTCCTTTTTGCTGATCACTGGTGTCACCTCGTCTGAATCCTGTGGAACCCGACTCTCCCCTTCGGCTGTGGGCTGGATCTGCGGTGCTGAAACAACAGATCCTAAAATCCTTGGCAATCAAAATTCCAGTATCGCCTCATGGTAATTGACTAGCTACTGGTGAGGTTACGAAATTGGGGTTGTTTGTGCGGGAGACAATAATATGATCCGTACTTTATTGATGCCCCGATCATGCATAGAAACTCATGACCACGGGTCCTGAGACAACGAGGTAGGTACTAAGTATGGGTCAAAACGAACATGGGAAGCTTCTCTGTTAATAACTGTGTGCCTAGGGCCTGGGTTCCATTGGGGAATGTTAATCGAGATGGGTCGACGGGGCTAGTGTGATGGTAGTCCACTATAATTTCCGCCGAAGGGAAACTCTGGGATGATGTTCTATCGATGTGAAGCCGAGCTGGGTTCGTGAAAAATATCCGGAGATCCACAGCAGAGGGAGAAACCGAGTCAAACCATTCTGTGGGCTGGGTGAGTAGTGACTGAGAGTTGGTGACACTGTCAAAAGCCCGATACCCTCTGGAATCGACTGCTCTGGGAGGGGGAGGAAAATGACCCGTGTATCCTGCTTGAATATATAGTTGTAAACTCATAAGGGGAACAGATCTGATGCGGGGTGGGGTGTTTATGACAGCATACCCGCGGTCCAATTGTAGATATTGGCCTTGGTCCCGCCTCCCAAAGTGCTTGTTTCGCACCGGTTCTGACCGATTGCAGTATAGGGATATCCTTGCTGAGGGGAGGTTATTATAAATGCGGGCGCCCCAATCTGATCCCCTTGGATTGCTGGGCAGAAAAGGGATCGGCGGGAAATATAATTAGTGAAGGGCAGGACGTGCCTCCTCACCGCTGCCTTGAATTTTTGCCGGTATGGGGGGGGGGTTAAACGCAAGGCTAACCAACTAGCATTGAAATCCTGTGAAAGCCTGCCACCTACTGGCGAAACCTGAGAGAGCATGTTAGATGTTGTAGTGCCACTAGACCGGAGTCCTCATAATAAACCCTCCACTGTTACTGGTCTGAGAGGTGGCTTGTGAACCCCTACCTCTATTCTCTGCCGTCCGAGTCACTGTGCCTGAAGCTGAAAAAGCCCTGGACTTACCCTGACCCCGACATGCTACCCCAGATCTGCGAATGCGCGTGCCAACAGCTCGGGACTGAAGGATTGGAGGGGTGACAGACCTGGCATTTTCACGTCTGCTTCTGGTGGAGGAAGTTGTGCCAGCATCGGGGCCTGACATGGTAAGTCCCCCTGAGGGGGGGGTGCCTGTTAACAATAGCGCTTGTTGCGATGGTGTTTGGCCCAAAACATGGCCGTCAGGGTTCGGGAGGGAGAGCACCGCAGTCCGAGGGGCCTGGCAGCATTTCTTTTGGGACGGGGCATGTGTTTAGAAACGGCCTCGTGGAGCAAGGAGCACTGTGAGGGGAGAGACAGGGAAGAGATGTTGAGAAACCAAAAAAATGAATAAAATGCAGCAGGAGGGAGAGGGAGAGATTTGCAGGGGAGGAGGGGGGTTGGAGGTTAGAAGGGTATGGGCGCAGAGGAGGAGGCTATATGAGCTAAATGCAGGGTATTGTAGACAGTGCCAAACCAAAACAACTAGAGCCCTGTGAGCAGAAAATAAGAGGACAAATGAATAGCAACTAATTTTGATGCCAATCCTTCTTATGTCTGTTGTCCAGGATCTCGTGAAGCTGAGTGAACTGGATACTTTCCCTGGGGATATATATGAGGTGCCCAGCCCTCCCACTTTTACCCTTATTGGTCGGTCTGGCCCAGGGATAATTTAACCCTCAATGGTAAGTGCAAGCTACTGAAAAACACACACGTATGCTCTTTAAGTGCTTTCGTCTTTAGGGACTCTCTATTCACATTCTATGGTTATTTCGGCAAGTGATGTCTGTAATTGTAAACATTTGTTCATGGCATAAATATGATGTATCTGGTTGAGAAACACACTAGGCTATACAAGGCAGAATATGTAAGTACGAAGAGTAATTTCTTAGAAGTTTTATTTTATTTTGGGTTTTTTTGCAACCAAAGCAAAATTGTAAGCTTGCGAGCAGGGCCCTCTTACCTCTCTGTATGTATGTATTACCCAGTATTGTTTTATTAATGTTTGTTTCGAATTGTAAAGCGCTACGGAATTTGCTGGCGCTATATAAATAAATGTTGATGATGATGATGATGATGAATGATGAATGATGCTTCAGATCAAGCCATCATGAGCACATATCTTGCAAGCATTTTCAAGTTGATTATCCAGTGGCAGTGCTGTAGAAGCACATGTTAGAGTCACAGTTTTATGTCTTCAGAGATTGATGCCATAGGCTGATTAACGTGGCCTGAGGGAGCAGAAAGGGAAAGAAACTGTCCTATCTGTCCTATTGCTCAGTGCAAGTCAGAGAGATGGCCTCAAGAAATATATGTGGATTTTGGGCAATAAGAAGTAACGTGGAGAGGAGATTAATTGCCATGGTTTCCAATCAAACTCCTATCAAGATACAATATTTGTAGGAGCAGAGTTCAGTGTTTAGATAGGAAATAGTTCTGTTTTTCACTGCTTAACACTTTGATAAAAAGCAAATACCAATGTTGAGCAATTTAAGCTAAATTGTACTGTTTAAAGAGGAGCTGTCATCTTGGTGTGTTTAGCAAATGCAGAGACTTCTACAGCCACAAGAAAACCACTCAGGAAAAAAAATTGTGGGTTTACAAAATGAAAGGGATTTTACACATAAACAACACCAATTAGAATTAAATGTAAAATTGTGACTTTTGCCCACACATAAAAATGCACCCATATGCTTACGCTTCTGTGCTCTGGCTTCCTCCAACAGTCCAAAAACATACTGATAGGTTAATTTGCTTGATATAATGCATCCTAGTGTGCAGAGGTGAAACTAGTGACCTGTGGGCCCAGGTGCAGGGAGGCGAGGAAGAGAGAACCGTGGTCCCTGATCCTTTGCATCTGCAACGCAGTGGGCCCCATAATCTCCATGGGCCCAGTGCACTGCACCTGCTGCACCAATGGTAGTTCCGCCACTGCTAGTGTGTATTTCTATATGTGTGTGTGTTAGGGAGTTTAGATTCCAAGCCACAATGGGGCAGGAACTGATGTGAATGATTACATATCCTCTGTACAGTATTGCGTAATATGATTTGTGCTATATACGTAAATGATAATAATATAAACTCGCCAAAATTGATTGGAGGTCTGCTATACAATAGCCACCGGAGTCTGGAGATCTCCCACACATTAACCACCATAGATTGGTGTCTGCTATAAAATACCCACCAGAGATTTTACTCCTGTTATACAGTAGCCATCAGATTGGAGGTCTGCTTTTTATACCAGCCACCATTTTAAACACTTGTCACCAGAAGAGAGATTTGCTTTATATTCCAGCAAAGTCACAATGGGGCTTGAAGGGCTCATGGTTTGTCCACTGGATGGTCAGCTTGCACACAGGAAGCGAGCCGCGGCGGCCGTGAGTACCGCCGCGGCTCGTGACAGTACCCCCCCTTGAGGAGGGGTTAAGGAACCCCGACACCCAGGTTTCTTAGGAAATTTTCTAAAAAATTCCCTGAGGTGTTTTGGAGCACGAAGTCATCTCCGGGGAACCCAGGATCGCTCCTCCAAACCGCAATTCTTCCATTGTACTAGGAAGTGCACCTGACCCTGCACATTTTTAGAGTCGAGAATCTTCTGAATAATGTATTTCTGTGATTTACTCGAACTCCGCACAGACAGACTCGATGGCTGGCATTGGTTGGAATATAGCACAAGCTTAAGCAAAGAACAATGAAACATGTTAGGGATCCTCAATAAAGCAGGAATTTTCAATCTGAAGGCCACAGAATTAACTTGCTTTATGATGAGGAATGGACCAATAAACTTAGGGCCCAACTTCCTGCAAGGCTGTCTGAGCCTAATATTTCTCTCGTAGAAAGCCACACTCTCTGGCCCACTTTGAAGGAGCAGATGGTACGGTGACAATCCGATTTTTTTTTTTGCAGAGAGAGAAGCCCGTCTTAAAGACAATTGAACTTTTTTCCAGATGACCTTAAGATCAGCGGCTGTGGAGCGAATCCCCGGGACACCAACAGATTTGAGGGAATATAAAGAATTGGACCTGGGATGAAAACCAAAATTACAGTAGAAGGGAGAGGTTTGAGTATATGAATGGGATGAGTTATTATAGGCAAACTCTGCCCAGGGTAACAAGGAGGACCAGTTGTCATGAAATTCTGAAGTATAACAGCGTAGGAACTGTTCTAATGACTGATTAACTCTTTTAGTTTGCCCATTAGACTGGGGGTGGTATGCTGAGGAGAGACTAATCTTGATTCCGAGAAGGGTAGAAAAAGATTTCCAGAACTGTGCTATGAACTGGGAACCACGATCTGAAACTATATCAGTAGGGAGTCCATGGAGACGGAAAATGTGTTGTATGAACAAGACCGCCAAATCTCGGGCGGTGGGGAGCCTGGTTAGCGGTATAAAGTGTGACGTCTTGCTGAACCGGTCTACCGCCACCCAAATGGTATTGTGTCCCGCAGAGGGTGGCAGATCCACTATAAAGTCCATGGACAAGTGTGTCCAAGGTTTTGCAGGAATAGCCAAGGGAACCAACTGGCCTACCGGACGAGTCCTGGAGATCTTATTCCTTGCGCAAACCTCACAAGAGCGGACATGACTCCTGACGTCAGCAGACAACGATGGCCACCACACAGTGCGGGAGAGGATTTTCAAAGTTTTATAAATTCCAGGATGTCCAGCAGTTTGGCTATCATGTGCCTCAGACAGGACTGCTTTCCTTAAATGAACGGGGACAAATAAGCATCCTACCGGAGTTTTATCAGGAGCTAACCTTTGGAACCTTTGCAGGGTGCAGATCAGGTCTTGGGTTAACCCAGCATGTATCATGGACGAGGGAATAATAGGCTCCGGACTAGTAACTGGAGCATGATGTGCCAGAAAGCTTCTGGACAGAGCATCTGCTCGGACATTTTTAGAACCTGGACGGTAGGTAATCACAAAGTTAAAACGGGTGAAGAACAGCGACCAACGAACCTGTCTGGGGTTTAGGCGTTTGGCTGACTGTATGTATTGCAGATTCTTGTGATCTGTTATAATGGAGATCGGATGTGTAGCGCCTTCCAGCCAATGTCGCCACTCCTCAAATGCCCATTTGATTGCCAATAGTTCTTGGTTACCCACATCATAGTTGGCTTCAGCTGAGGAAAACTGACGGGACAAGTAGGCACATGGGTGTAGGCGACGAGTATGGGGATCTTTCTGTGATAAGATGGCACCAGCACCAACGTCGGAGGCATCAACTTCAAGAACAAACGGTACTTTAGGGTCTGGATGTCTAAGGACCTGAGCAGAAACAAAGGCTTTCTTCAAGATCTCAAACGCGGTTATTGCTTGGGGTGACCAATCAGCTGGATCCATTCCTTTGCGAGTCAAGATGACAATAGGAGCCACAATATCAGCAAAGCCGCAAATGAATCTTCTATAGTAGTTGGCGAAGCCCAGGAATCTCTGTACCGCCTTGAGGTTATTCAGTTGTACCCAGTCCAGGATAGCCTGGACCTTGGTTGGGTCCATGGAGAACCCCTCAGAGGAGATTACATAACCAAGAAAGGATACTTTCTGCACCTCAAATTCACATTTTTCTAATTTAGCGTAGAGATGGTGCTCTTGCAATTTCTGTAGAACTAGTCTGACATGATCCCGATGTACAGACAATGACTTAGAATATATGAGGATGTCGTCCAAATAGACAACCACGAAATGTCCAAGGAACTCCCGTAGCACTTCATTAATCAGATCTTGGAATACTGCAGGCACGTTACTAAGACCAAACGGCATGACCAGACACTCGTAGTGGCCAGAAACCGTATTGAATGCCGTCTTCCACTCATCTCCTTCTCTAATACGGATGAGGTTGTATGCACCACGAAGATCGATTTTGGTGAAGACTGTTGCATCTCTTAATTGATCAAATAGTATGGAGATGAGAGGAAGGGGATAGGTGTTTTTGACTGTGATGAGCTTCAATCCTCTGTAATCAATACAGGGTATTAGTCCTTCGTCTTTTTTAGACACAAAAAAACATCCAGCTCCTCCTGAAGATTTAGAGGGCCTGATGAACCCCTTTTTCAAATTCTCCTCTATATAATCCTGCATGGATTTGGTCTCGGGACCAGAGAGAGAATACAAGTGTCCCTTGGGTAACTTGGAACCAGGTATAAGTTCAATGGCACACTCGAAGTCACGATGAGGTGGTGGAGTATCAGCAGCGTTCTTAGAGAACACATTCCAGAACTCGTGGTATTGTGAGGGAAGCCGTTCCGGAATAGGCTGGATCATCCGCAGAGGCAAGCAACACTGTGAACAAGATGAGCTCCACTGAACAATCTCTCCTTTCTTCCAATCCACAACAGGGTTGTGAGGGGAAAGCCAGGGATGGCCCAGGAGCAATGGAACTGATGAACAGTCAATAAGGAGGAATGTTATGGACTCTGAATGAAGCGCTCCAATGTTCAAGTGTAATAGCGGAGTCTCACATTCAATCTTGCCTCCAGGCAATGGATTCCCACCTAAGCCACAAACTGTAATAGCGGATTTGAGCTTTACAGATGGAATCCCAGCGGAGTGGGTGAACCCAATATCAAGGAAGTTGCCTGCAGCTCCGCTGTCGATGAAGGCCGACAGGGTCACAGATCTGGAACCGAAAGTGACTTGAGCAGGAATTAGTACAGCATTCTTTGGGGAAATGAATTGCAGACCTAGGTGAACCTTCCCCTCATTCCCTAGGCATGCTCTTTTCCTGGTTTAGTAGGACAGGAGCGGGAAAAGTGGCCCTTAGTACCACAGTACAAACAAAGGCCCTGTGACCGTTTTCTATTTTTTTCCTCAGAAGAGAGACGGTACGCTCCTAACTGCATAGGCTACTCACAATCCGTAGAAACAGGAATCAAAGCAGATGGAAAGGAAGACACCTCCTTCTCAGACCTCCTTTCCCTAAATCTCCTGTCAATTTTAATGGTGAGCTGCATAAGACTCTCCAATGAGGTAGGAGGCGGGTATTGCACCAAAGAATCTTTGATGTGTTCCGACAGACCTAGGCGAAACTGACTGCGTAAGGCAGGATCATTCCATCCACTGTCAGGTGACCATCTACGGAATTCGGCGCAGTACTCCTCTGCCGACCGCGACCTTGTTTCAAGGCCCGTAGATGAGCCTCAGCGGAGGCCATTCGATCCGGGTTATCATATAGTAGACCTCGAAGAAAGCGTCTACTGACTGCATGGCAGGACTGGCCTGCGGCAAGGAGAAGGCCCAGGACTGGGGGTCACCCTGAAGGAGGGAAATGATAATCCCGACTTTCTGTTGTTCTGAACCAGAAGAGCGGGGTCTCAACCGAAAATAGAGCTTGCAGCTCTCCCTGAAATTCCGGAACAGGGAGCCTCTTCATGAACATATAAGGTGTCGACAGGACCCGCTAGGGCTTGCGCTGGAGACGGTGTGGTTCCGCTTCCATCCATTCCAACCTCGTCTCCGGTACGTGTTATTATTAGGGCCGGTTATAATGTTAGGAACCCCTCTAGCCGGTACAGCACAACCCGGAGTCTGCTCTGCCAGTCAGGTGTTCACTGGAGCCCCTAGTGGTGGGGACAGACTTGGCCGCAGACTAGCAGAGGGTCGTGAAGTGTGTACCGACTAGGGAGAACCCAGGAAAGCGGAGTAAAGTCCAGGCAGGGGTCGAGGGCCGGCAGCAGACAGGGAATCCAATACACAAGCCGGGGTCAAGGGTCACAGGCACGGTAGCTAAGTCCAGTTCAGGCAAGAAGGTCAGGGTCACGAGAAACACGAGCAAGGTCCAAATCCAGGCAAGGGGTCATACACGAGCAATCCAACACGATATCCAAAGGACAGAGCAAGGCAGGGAGCAGGTTAGCACACTGGCAACAGAAACTATAACCGGCAGGGAAGCTGCAGACCTCACTGCCTTAAATATACACATGGACCAATCAGAGTCTAGCTCTGCAAGCACACCCAGGGGCTGGCTAATTAACATAACTAGCTTAATAGCCATCAGGCTATTAAAGACCTCCGCGCACACGCCCGGCTGTCCCCTTGTTGCCGGGACGCGACGCTGCCTTGCAAAGCGTCCGGCCGTTGCCTTGGCCTTGGGTTAGAGGGAAGTGACGTCCCGGTCATCATGGTGACGGCCGGGACGCCGGGGCACACAGGAAGTGAGCCGCGGCGGCCGTAAGTACCGCCGCGGCTCGTGACAGAGAGCAGCCTTGAGTTTGGTGAGAATGGTGGCAGGTGAGATGCAGCAGGGGATGTCTAGCTAAAGGGAGTGGACATAAATTGGCAGGGAAATCAGAAGCATAAGGTGACTGGCAGGGGAACCCATGTGGCAGCTGGTAGTGTGGCAGATGGGGTATGTGGAAGCAGAGAAGGGGTTTGTAGGAGGGTGGAGTGTGGCAGATGGGGTGCCTGGCCACGGGAAGAGGGAGTGTGGAGGATGGGCTGTTTGGAAGCAGAGATAGGGAGTGTTGCAGAAGGTGTGTCTGATAGCAAGAGGAGGAGTGTGGCAGGTGGGGTCTGGAAGTAGAGAGGTGAAGTATGGCAGATGGAGTGTCTAGCAGTAGGGAGGGGTTGTGGCAGTTGGGGAGTTTGGAAGCAGGGATGATGAATGTGACAGAGTGTCTGGAAGTAGTGAAGGAGAGTGTGTGGCAGATGGGGTCTCTGGCAGCAGGGAAGAGGATTGTGGCACTTGGGATGTCTGAAGGGGGGTGTGGCAGATGGTTTGGTTTCCTGCAGGGAGGGGAAGTGTGGTAGTTGGGGTGTTCAGAGGCAGAGAGTTGGTATTTGGCATATGGGTTGTCTAGAATCAGGTAAGGGCGAGTGTGACAGATGGGGTGACTGGCTGCAGGGAGAGCTGAAGTGTGGCAGAAGGGGTTTCTGAGAGCAGGGAGCGGGAGTTTGGCATATAGGGTGTCTGGGGGCCTGTGGCAGCAGTTCCAAGGAATTATGTCTTTTTGAGCAGCAGGTTAGCACGTTAGGCAGAACAAAAGTGTACACATGAGTGTACTACTGAAAAAAAAGCCTCTAATTGAATGCTTTGTGCCAGTGGGCTGTCTGGTGGAACAGGCACCTGGTCATGAGTGGTCTTCATCCCATGACAGTCCAACAGCATAAGCTAAGCTATGGGGTGGACTACCATCCGTTACAATTACCAGACTCTGCCTGCCCTGTGTACTCTGGTGCACCACAGGGACAGTCCTACCATGAATTAGTTTGTGTTTATATATTTTCTATTGCATTGTACAACTGCCACCAAATGCTTTACATACCATTCATCACAATCAATTGCTTTGTACAATTGTCAAAGGACTGGCTAAGGTTTACATAGTTGCCACCAGAATAGTCTATGCTTTGCATACCTGCCATAATAGAAGACTGTGAAAATTGTAAATCAAAGAATGAGGGGTGGTGTATGTGTGGTCCCTGCCTGTATATGAGGTTGTATGGGGGTCTCAAGACTTCTAACATTTTCTGTTGGTGACTCTGCCAAGCATATTTTTTTTTGTTTTCATCTACAGAGCTAATCTTAAGGCAACAGAAATAATCTAATGCTTGGCTAATAGCATTTTATTAAGGTGGACATTACTATTACATGAAACCTTTCTTGTATTCATACTAAGGGCTAGATTTACTAAGCTGCGGGATTGAAAAAGTGGGGATGTTGCCTATAGCAACCAATCAGATTCTAGCTGTCATTTTGTAGAATGTACTAAATAAATGATAGCTAGAATCTGATTGGTTGCTATAGGCAACATCCCCCCTTTTTTTTACAAACCCGCAGCTTAGTAAATCTAGCCCTAAGTGTGCATTTTATAAAAATGTAAGAGGAAGAATAAGTAGCTACTGTTTATTCTCATGTATTTATTGTGATGTGTTTTATGTTGCAAATCGTAAAAAAAAATTGCAGAATGAAATTATGCTTTGATTTTATATCCGCAATAATCATGTTGTCAAAGCTTGTGCAAATCACATGTAAAGGTACCATGCTGAATTCATAAATATTTCATGCAGGCCTTTTCCAACTTCACACTGAAAATCTCAGTCAAGCTTTGCCCTGTCATGATCACATCATTCTCTGTTAACCCACTTTAACTGTGTGAAAAGTATTGAGGTTAACCCCTTTCATGATGAGTTTAGGTTTAATTATGTCAAGTGGAGGGAGAAAATTCATGAGCAAGATGCACCTTAGCTACTTCCTGACCACCCAATAACTTTCTACATCATTGCATCTGTCCGCATGCCACCCATCAGGGGAGAGCTGTCAAATTTTAATACAGATTGCCTAGTGACCCAGCCCAAGATAGTCCACTATGGGACTGGCCCAGGAGGCAGGTGTCCTCCTGCCCAGCCTGCCCTTGGCCACCATTAATATAGCCAGGTTCCCAAGGGGTCAAAGAATAGACAGGAACTGGTTAATTGGGTTCTGCCCACCAGATCATTGGAACACAGCACTCAATATGAGCATTCAGTGCTGAATGCTTGCTAGGCAAACCGAAGATGTCACTATGACAACAAAGATATTTCCTTTGATATTGCCCGGAGGTCCAGATCGGATCACCTCTAACATTATAGGTGTAACCTTGATCTTATAGCTGCTTACATTTAAGCTATTATCTGCATAACACTAGGAGGTAAATGTATTAAAGTCCGTTTTTTTCAACTCGCCGGAAATCGGCGATTTGACAGCTAAGATTTAAAGCGGCTCTGCCTTGTAAAGGCAAGTTTCCCTTTACAAGGCAGAGCCGCTTTAAATTTTAGCTGTCAACTCGCCGATTGTTGAAAAAAATGGACATTAATACATTTACCCCTAGGTCTAATAATGTAGTGCATAGGGGAGGCCCAACAGACCCTCCCCTTACCATAAATAGTCTCTAAAATGTTTAAAAATAATTAATTTAACTGTGTGAAAAGTGTTGAGGTTAACCCCTTTCATGATGAGTTTAAAATAATTGTTAAAGGTAATAAAATATAATACAAAATAAAGATTTTAGATTAAAAAATCGAAAAAAAAATAAAATAAAACAATTGTTTGTTAACACTAGAGATGAGCGCACTCGGATTTCCTGAATCCGAGCGCACCCGAACGTTGCCGATCCGAGTCGGATCCGAGACAGATCCGGGTATTGGCGCCAAATGAAAAATTGAAACCGAGGCTCAGAGTCTTAATCCCGCTGTCGGATCTCGCGATTCTCGGAACCTATAAATTCCCCGCTAGTCGCCGCCATCTTCACTCGGGCATTGATCAGGGTAGAGGGAGGGTGTGTTAGGTGGTCCTCTGTCCTGGTAGATCTCGTGCTGTGCTGTCTAGTTCTGTGCTGTGCTGTGCTGTGCTGTGCTGTGTTCTGCAGTATCAGTCCAGTGGTGCTGTGTGCTGTGCTCTGTCAATTTTGAGTTCAGTGGTGCTGCTGGGTTCTGTGTGCTGTGTCCTGTTCAGTCCAGTGGTCCTGTGTCCCGTGCTCTGTGCTTCTAAGGGCATAGTTATTTCCCCAATATTTCCAAGTGTTTAAAAAATTAAAAAAAAGTTAATAAAAAAAATATGCAAAAAACTAATTAAAAAAAAATGTAATTACAACAAAATTTGCCAAACCAATCCTGCAGTATAAGCCCATTGGTACTGCAATATTACCAAGTTCACACATTCAGCAGTAAAAGTCCAGTGGTACTGCTGCAATATTACAAAGTTCACACATTCTGCAGTATCAGTCCAGTGGTGCTGTGTGCTGTGCTCTGTCAATTTTGAGTTCAGTGGTGCTGCTGGGTCCTGTGTGCTGTGTCCTGTTCAGTCCAGTGGTCCTGTGTCCCGTGCTCTGTGCTTCTAAGGGCATAGTTATTTCCCCAATATTCCCAAGTGTTTAAAAAATTTAAAAAAAGTTATAAAAAAAAATACCCCAAAAAAATGTAAAAAAAATTTAATTACAACAAAATTTGCAAAACCAATCCTGCAGTATAAGCCCATTGGTACTGCAATATTACCAAGTTCACACATTCTGCAGTATCTTGTGCTACATATAATAGAGAGCAAAAATTTGGAGGATAAAGTAGGGAAAGATCAAGACCCACTTCCTCCTAATGCTGAAGCTGCTGCCACTAGTCATGACATAGACGATGAAATGCCATCAACGTCGTCTTCCAAGCCCGATGCCCAATCTCCTAGTACAGGGCATGTAAAATCCAAAAAGCCCAAGTTCTCAAAAAAAGCAAAAAGAGAAACTTAAAATCATCTGAGGAGAAACGTAAAGTTGGCAATATGCCATTTATGACACATAGTGGCAAGGAACGGCTTAGGCCCTGGCCCATGTTCATGACTAGTGGTCCATCTTCACCCAAGGATCTTAGCCCTCCTCCTCCTTCCCCCCCTACAAAAAATTGAAGAGAGTTATGCTGTCAGCAACAAAACAGCAAACAACTCTGCCTTCTAAAGAGAAATTATCACAAATCCCCAAGGCGAGTCCAAGGGTGTTGGTGGTTGTCAAGCCTGACCTTCCCATCACTGTACGGGAAGAGGTGGCTCGGGCGGAGGCTATTGATGATGTAGCTGGCGCTGTGGAGGAACTTGATGATGAGGATGGTGATGTAGTTATTGTAAATGAGGCACCAGGGGGGGGGGAAACAGCTGATGTCCATGGGATGAAAAAGCCCATCGTCATGCCTGGTCAGAAGACCAAAAAATGCACCTCTTCGGTCTGGAGTTATTTTTATCCAAATCCGGACAACCAATGTATGGCCCTATGTAGCTTATGTAAAGCTCAAATAAGCAGGGGTAAGGATCTTGCCCACCTAGGGACATCCTCCCTTATATGTCACCTGAATAACCTTCATAGTTCAGTGGTTAGTTCAGGAACTGGGGCTAGTACCGTCATCGGTACAGGGACGCCTAAATCCCGTGGTCCAGTTGGATATACACCAGCAACACCCTCCTCGTCAACTTCCTCCACGATCTCCATCAGATTCAGTCCTGCAGCCCAAGTCAGCAGCCAGACTGAGTCCTCTCCAATACGGGTTTCATCCGAGGAATCCTGCAGCGGTACGCCTACTACTGCCACTGCTGCTGTTGCTGCTGTTAGTCGGTCATCTTCCCAGAGGGGAAGTCGTAAGACCGCTAAGTCTTTCACAAATTAATTGACCGTCCAACAGTCGTTTGCCATGACCACAAAATACGATAGTACTCACCCTATTGCAAAGCGTATAACTGCGGCTGTAACTGCAATGTTGGTGTTAGACGTGCGCCCGGTGTCCGCCATCAGTGGAGTGGGATTTAGAGGGTTGATGGAGGTATTGTGTCCCCGGTACCAAATCCCGTCGAGATTCCACTTCACTAGGCAGGCGATACCAAAAATGTACAGAGAAGTACGATCAAGTGTCCTCAGTGCTCTGAAAAATGCGGTTGTACCCACTGTCCACTTAACCACGGACATGTGGACAAGTGGTTCTGGGCAAAAGAAGGACTATATGACTGTGACAGCCCACTGGGTAGATGCATCGCCTTCCGCAGCAACAGCAACAGCTGCATCAGTAGCAGCATCTACAAAATGGCTGCTCGTGCAAAGGCAGGCAACATTGTGTATTACAGGCTTTAATAAGAGGCACAACGCTGACAACATATTAGAGAAACTGAGGGAAATTATCTCCCAGTGGCTTACCCCACTTAGACTCTCATGGGGATTTGTGGTGTCAGACAATGCCAGTAACATTGTGCGGGCATTAAATATGGGCAATTTCCAGCACGTCCCATGTTTTGCACACACCATTAATTTGCTGGTGCAGCATTACCTCAAGAGTGACAGGGGTGTGCAGGAGATGCTTGCGGTGGCGCGCAAAATTACTGGACACTTTCGGCATTCAGCCAGTGCCTACCGCAGACTAGAGGCACATCAAAAAAGCATGAACCTGCCCTGCCATCACCTCAAACAAGAGATTGTGACGCGCTGGAACTCCACCCTCTATATGCTGCAGAGGATAGAGGAGCAGCAAAAGGCCATTCAGGCCTACACAGCCACCTACGACATAGGCAAAGGAGTGGGGATGCGCCTGAGTCAAGCGCAGTGGAGACTGATTTCCGTGTTGTGCAAGGTTCTCCAGCCGTTTGAACTTGCTACACGAGAAGTCAGTTCCGACACTGCCAGCTTGAGTCAGGTCATTCCCCTGATCAGGCTGTTGCAGAAGCAGCTGGAGAAAGTGAGGGAGGAGCTGGTAAACCATTGCGATTACACCAAGCATGTAGCTCTTGTGGATGTAGCCCTTCGTACGCTTTGCCAGGATCCGAGGGTGGTCACTCTTTTAAAGTCAGAGGAATACATTCTGGCCACCGTGCTCGATCCTCGGTTTAAAGCGTATGTTGTGTCTCTGTTTCCGGCGGACACAAGTCTACAGCGGTGCAAAGACCTTCTGGTCAGGAGATTGTCCTCTGAAGAGGACCGTGACATGCCAACAGCTCCCCCCTCATTTTCTTCCACATCTATGGCTGCGAGGAAAAAGCTCAGTTTTCCTAAAAGAGCCGCTGGCGGGGATGCTGATAACATCTGGTCCGGACTGAAGGACCTGCCAACCATTGCAGACATGTCTACTGTCGCTGCATTGGATGCTGTCACAAATGAAAAAATGGTGGAGGATTATTTTGCTGACACCATCCAAATAGACATGTCAGACAGTCCATATTGTTACTGGCAGGAAAAAAAGGCAGTTTGGAAGCCCCTGTACAAACTGGCTCTATTTTACCTGAGTTGTCCCCCCTCCAGTGTGTACTCGGATAGAGTTTTTAGTGCAGCGGGGAACCTGGTCAGTGAGCAGAGAAGGAGGTTGCTTCCTCACAACGTTGAAAAAATGATGTTTATAAAAATGAATAATCAATTCCTCAATGAAGTACAGCACTGCCCTCCAGATAGTACAGAGGGACCTGTGGTTGTGGAGTCCAGCGGGGACGAATTAATAATGTGTGAGGAGGAGGAAGTACACACTGTAGGGGGAGAGGAATCAGAGGTTGAGGATGAGGACGACATCTTTCCTCAGTAGAGCCTGTTTAGTTTGTACAGGGAGAGATGAATTGTTATTTTGGTGTGGGGGCCCAAACAAACCAATCATTTCAGCCACAGTTGTTTGGTAGGCCCTGTCGCTGAAATGATTGGTTTGTTAAAGTGTGCATGTCCTATTTCAACAACATAAGGGTGGGTGGGAGGGCCCAAGGACAATTCCATCTTGCAACTATTTTTTTGGCATTATGTGACCATTCAACAGTCGTTTGCCATGTTCAAAAAGTAAAAGAAAATGTCAACAAATTCAAAAAATGTAATCAAAAGTTACATGCCCTATCATTATTTAAAACAAGAGGGTTTGACGTGCTAGAATTAGTGTAGTGTTAATATGTTATAAACACTACACTTGGAACTTGGAGGAGGTATTGTGGCCCCGGTATCAAATTTAGTACCGGGGCCACCCCACTACGCAGTCCACATTTTTTCTTTTTGGGAATTCAGAGCCGTGGAGGGTTTTTTATTATATATATTGTGGTGAGCCACTCCTCTACGCAGTGCAGGTACATTTTTTGGTGCGATTAAGACCAGTTGATGGTTTTCTTATTATATTGTGGTGACCCACTCCTCTACGCAGTTCAGATACATTTATTGGTGCGAATCATACAAGTTCAGGGTTTTTAATTTATATTGTGGTGACCACTCCTCTACGCAGTCCAGGTACATTATTCGGTGCGATTCATACCAGTTGATGGTTTTCTTATTATATTGTGGTGACCACTCCTCTACGCAGTCCAGATACATTTATTGGTGCGAATCATACAAGTTCAGGGTTTTTAAATTATATTGTGGTGACCACTCCTCTACGCAGTCCAGGTACATTATTCGGTGCGATTTATACCAGTTGATGGTTTTCTTATTATATTGTGGTGACCACTCCTCTACGCAGTCCAGATACATTTATTGGTGCGAATCATACAAGTTCAGGGTTTTTAAATTATATTGTGGTGACCCACTCCTCTACGCAGTCCAGGTACATTTTTTGGTGCGATTAAGACCAGTTGATGGTTTTCTTATTATATTGTGGGGACCACTCCACTACGCAGTCCAGAAAGATACCTCGTTGCAACGTTTTGGACTAATAACTATATTGTGAGGTGTTCAGAATACACTGTAAATTAGTAGAAATGCTTGTTGTTGAATGTTATTGAGGTTAATTATAGCGTAGGAGTGAAAATAAGCCCCAAAACTTGATTTTTGAACTTTTTATGCTTTTTTCAAAAAAAATCCGAATCCAAAACCTTTCGGCAGGTGTTTTGCAAAACAAATCCGAACCCAAAACATCACGAAAATCCGAATCCAAAACACAAAACACGAGACACCAAAAGTCGCCGGTGCACATCCCTAGTTAACACCCTCTGCAGCTCAATAACACCACATTACTCATTGTGTATGAAATCTGTGCATTTTACATGAGTGTCACACAGGATGATGGTCACCTCAAAATGCTTGCCAAATGCTAGCAGCAGCTTGACAGTTGCCCTCCTAACCCTATCCTACCTCAGATATGTTAGGGCTGATATAGGGGTTGAGGCATGTCAACTTGTTTTTGTGTGAGATATGCATTTCCTTACTCTGTTTGTGGACTATAATATGTACATAGATTTTTGTGTATTTGTTGGAGAGGTGGAACAAGGGCAGACAAGTGTAGGCTGAATACAGTAAGGCTGTATTCACATAATTGGGTGTGGAGTGAGCAGGGTGCTGGGCAGATCTGTTAAAATAAAGATTGAGTCGGCTACTGCTAAATAGATTCTTAAAATTGTAATACCTTATGCGTGCTTTATGTTACAATTATGCTGTTCCTAAATGTTACCGCACAGATATAAATGTATTCATATTATTGGTACAGCGTGCCTGGTATATTATTATAAATACGGTAACTGTATTTTAGTTACTAGTATTTCAGCCTGTTTTTTTAACAAACTGTGAAAGAAAGATACATGTTAATTAGCACCTGGTATCAACAAATCTGAGTTGTAGTCAACTTTACAAACTACATTTCAAAGGAGAGGGCTCCTAGGTGGATATCTCCTATGGAAGGCATCCTAGTGTCACAATTCTAGCAGAAATGGATTCACTTTCGCCAACCTGGATTAGTGCTGACAGTAACAGAGGCGCGGAGTCACCACTGGTTTTCATTAGGGACCCCCGCAAGAAGATTTGGGCTTAGCTGCAGGTAAGTTTGCAGGTCGTGGCCCTCTGCGCTGCCTCCAGGTGTGACAAGCTGGTAACAAGTGCAAGAGATTAGTCAAAATAGTCGGTACTGGTACACTACAGACTGCAGAATGCTAAATCAGGAGGAAACCGAAGAACTGTTAGAACAAGCCTGGTTATCAACAATCAGGAATACACAGTACCAAACGACAGGCAGAAGAACAGTCAGGAACAGTCCGGGTCAGGATACGCAGGAACGCTGAAGTAAAGGTACGGAACCTAATACTCTGGTACAGGCCTGTGCACTGAGCAGGTTTAAATAGCTGAGCTGAAGAGCAGGCTGGGTCAAAGGACAGAACACATGATCACAGATTCAGAACTATTAAAGAGCCATGTGCCTTCTGTTGTGCAAAGTATTGCTATTATGACACAAGGTTCTGTGCGTGGAGTGCAGGGACGTATAGAGTGAGCTGAAGAAAGAGAATGTAACTGCCTCTAAAATGGTGAATGATGAATCTATAAGGTATAGTAGCCAAAGGAAAAGAGGAGTGACTGCGCTCTTATTAGGTATAAAATCATATTAGTCACATTCCTTTTACTATTAAATATTAATGTTTATTCATATACAATAAAATAATATAAAATTATTATAAGAATTTATTTATAACCAAAGATGACCTGTAAAGTTGTAAAGTTGATTTAAGCAAAAGTAGAACAGTCTCAAAGGAGAAATCCTCCTTGTGTATATAATAAATTATGTCCACTTATGTTGGTCAAAATGGCCCAAATTGAAAACATTGTGTTGAATCAAGGATAAGAGTGGCTGTATATGCCGTTACTCACAGATAATTATAGTGTTCAGCAGATATCGCTCGGTCCAATAACTTCTCAATGATAGTAAACAATGCATTGTATATGGCCAGACAGTAGGTGGAAGCGGTTCTGATCTCATAAGCCCCAAGGTGAGTAAAAGTGCAGCTAATGGTACCTTATTAAGTGGTCAATCGACTGCAGCTTCAGGAACCGATGGATAGTCAGTGTCTGAAGAAATTAGTGCACACTGCACACAGTTCATTCGTTTAGGCTGCGACCACTTAGAATCAGCTACGTGATGCTGGAAATTGAGAGGCAGAGGGAATTCGTTCCAAGGTATTTAACTGTCCTGGATAGCCAGATAACATTAGGGACGGAAGCTGATGGATGGTGGGCTGGCAATAGACTCTCTGTATTCGAGAGTGATGGCTCCAATGGAATAAAAGAGTAGGCACATAAACCTCAACGCGTTTCAGTGCTAAATGCACTTTCATCAGAAGAATTTGAGATGAATGAGTGAGACCCATGTTCTATTTAAGCAAGTAACAGTCCAATCACATACTAAATGTATAATTAATCACAGCAGTGTTCACAAACACAACAGGTTAAAAAATGAAGAAGGAATGCGACATTAATATATGTTAAATCAAATAATCCATTAAAGTATCGAGGGATCTCTGTTTTATACCTAATAAGAGCGCAGTTACTCTTCCTTTCCTTTAAATAGCTGAGCTGAAGAGCAGGGCGGGTCACAGGACAGAACACATGATCACAGGTTTGGAGCTCTTAAAAGGCAATGCGCCTTCTGTTGTGCAAAGTATTATTATTATTATGGCACAAGGTTCTGCGCCTGGATCGAAGGGACGAGTAGAGTGTGCATGCCGGAGAGTGAGTTTGAAAAGCAACTGCCGAAATTCGATGTGTGACATCCAATTTTAAGGGTACTGTGATGAACCATACAGTTCTTGGTTAATTTACAGATTACTATGTATTGTGGGTAAGTCTTCATTTTTGATAACACCTTGTACTTAAAAAATAAATGCAATATGCCAGTGGTGAAAGCCTACTTATTAGCAGGATACCTTCATTGAACTCCAGGGGGGGAAATAACTGGACATGTTCATAAAGTCTATTGGTCAAATTATATGTAGTCTGAATTGCTTGACTCAGTGCAGCCTCACCTCTCTGCCAGATTGACTGCCCTGCTCAAACATCCACTAGGAGTGGTGCAGGATTTTAATTGCTTATTTGAATGTATGGCAGGGTTGAAGACTGATATTGGGTCCATATAAAGAATAAAGTACATTTGCACTTTCCCAGTTGTTTGCCTAAGTGAGTCCAAACTTGTAGAGGTACTGGGAACCTTCAACCAAGACATAAGGCTACCTTTGGGCTGATCAACTAACGCTGAGTGTTTTAAAGGTGCAAGGTGCAGTTCTCCAGCAACCATATGTTTTTTTCCCTTCCCAATAGATTTCAAGTTTGAAGACAGAAGATGACAGGGTTTGTGTAAGGGTTATCACGGTGCCTGTGTATTTATTTCAATGTATTTTTTAAGTAGTGAAATACAGGTCCCAAAAGGCCCTAGATGCAGTGGGTATGCTGGTGATTGTAGTTCACAAGTGCCAGCATAACCAAGCAATTTAGGCATGACAGTGCTTGCTGGGATCTGTAGTTCACAGGTTAACAATATAGTTCTTCATCGTGGGGTTGTTTTCTCATGGGGGGGAGGGATTTTTGTGGGCCGATGCCATTGAAGAGACAAGGGTTGGTTTCATTTTGGCAGGAGATATTATTTCTTTCGGGAGGACCCCATGCAGTACATCCCACCGAAATCGCTGCTATCAGTTTGGGCTATGAGCGCTAGAGGTGGTGCCCCATTCGAGGAGGAGCACACTGATTTTATTTATTTATTTTTAGATACTTGCACTATCTGTCCTGATGATCATCATCATCAGCACGTATCTTGAATCAAGGGTCGAGCATCTGCTACAGATACACTATCTGGCAGGCATATATGTGGCTGTCTCAACCTCGACATAGGCAGCAAGTACATGAGCAATGCCTTTACTGTACTTGGTTTACGTTAAGATGCGTCTTCCTTCCACTGTTCTGATTCTCTAACCTAGAGAGAAGTAAGTGTAAGATGTGTTTGAATCTGCATAGGGACTTACACTTACATATTTTTCGTGCACTTGCACAATACGGAAATGGACTTTTATCCAACACTACATGAAGCCCATTGTGTGGAAATAGTGTAATGCAATTTTAAGATTTACTACTAACACTGTCAGACCACACGGCTACATTAGCGTGAGGCTTAAGTATACACTCTTGTATACCTGACATATGTCTGGAGCAAATTCTAGTGTTTTTAATTTGGACTCATCTTGAAATGCATCTGATTGGGTATATGCACATAAATAATACACCTTTTTAAAGTGTGCCATTCTCTACGTACATTTTCGAGCCCAAATTTGTCTATTTCTAACTGTGCCCCTAAGTGTAAGAACTACGAAAACAAGTATTACATCATGAGAGGCAAAAAATGTAACAAGAAAATTGATTAACACACCAGGCAAAATAATAGCACTCCAATAGTTTCAAATAAAAATGTATCCTTTTTTCTAACCTCCCTTCATCTGAAACATGTGATTTTGATCTTAAAACACTTTGTATGCTTGCATCTTCCTCACAACTGATACTGAAAGGTGTGCTGATTAAACTTTGTTCCAGAATTACATCTCTTCTCAAGCTGTGATTTACACTAACTACAGCGGCTATCTCCACTAATCATCTAGCAACCTCTGCTCTAAATAGGTGTGTGTGTGTCTTCTCTTATGAATGTATCATATAAAAACCTTCCAGGGCAAAGAATCCAAATACTGTGTTTTATTGAATCATTGTTAGTATACAAATTTTGTTTAATTAAATTGTTCAACAGCTCATATAATTACAACGAAACAGTAAATATAGATTGTCAATAATGATATCAGAGGAATGCATATTATTTAAATACGAGCTTGTTGGAACAAGAAATAATGTTCAATAAGATAAGACAAAATAAATGTTACATTATTTGTAATCTGTATTTTTTCAACTATACTAAACTGAAAAATGTACACAAGTGAATCATCCTTAAATGACTTGAGTGGTCATTAACAGGGGATCCACCAGTAGGATCCAAGCTGATGTCACCCAATGTAGCATAATTGAAATAGGAATAAAAGAAAAGTGCCTCTACTTTCATCTGTCTCACAACAATAAATTAAACATGTATGTTATAGATCATGGCTGTGCATCGGGAGCCCCCCAAGCTTCTCTATAGCCCACACCATCCCTGACAGCTTCAACAAACATTAATGTATAACATAGTTATGTTTAATAGTATTCAGCCCATGAGCACATAGTTATACATGCAATCTTCATCATGGACAACACTATTATAGATCACTGAGCATTTAGAGTCTCATTTATATGAATGCCAAAATATGGCAATAATATACTGTACATGCAAAAAATTGTCTGTACACTTCCGTTTTACCATTCATATCGTGAGTTACACATATGTAACCCCCTGTCACTGTGTGTGGTGTTAAGTTGCATGGGTTAGGCAGTGCACCTCCCTCTCTAACCCTGGATATATCTCTGGGATGTGTATAACATGACCAGAGGGTCCCCATGCAGGTTTTCAGCAATGTCTCTTTAATGTCTTGGGACTCAGGTGTGGTAAGTAAGGGTGCAGTACTTGAGTTGCAAACAACACTAAAATAAATATGAACAGCTGCTATCTCACAGCAGTAAAATTCTTCAATGATAATCAAGAACAAGGCTGCATCACATACACTTCTCCCTCTGGGGATAGTGTCTCTCCTCTCCTCTCCTCTCCTCACCTCTGTGGGAGCCTTATTCCTTGGGCTATATAACACATTCTCACTGTGCTCTCTCCAGGTATTCTCATACTCACTTATCATTGTGCAGGCTCTCTCCGTCCAGTGCACTTTCAGCTTTGCTTAGTAAATGTTACATCTCACTAGTGTCCTCTTGCAACCTCTTCACTCACCCATTGGACTATAACAGTGTTGGCTAACCTGTGGCACTCCAGGTGTTGTGAAACTACAAGCACCAGCATGCTTTGCCAATATATAGCAGCTTATTGCTGGAAGGGTATGCTGGGACTTGTAGTTTCACAACACCTGGAGTGCCACAGGTTAGCCAACACTGGACTATAACACCCACTCTGGTGTCCTCTGTGCCCCTGTGGATCACATTAAATACTGCTACATACTGTGTCAGTGCAAAAAACAAAGCACTGACACAGACACACCCTGTCTGTTTGCTGTGAGGAAGGACATTTCAAACCATAATGACAAATGAGGCTGAATAGGACGAATGCACTTAAAGGGCGACAGGGTTTGTAGTAAGCTGAACACTGACCTGAAGGTGTTAAAATGGGTTGGCCCGACCAATGTGTAATCCAGTGGGAGGGAACTTGATTGTTATAGGAGGCTGCACTTCCTGTCTGGTTCATTCCACAGCACGAGATTGCAGCAGCAGGACCTGAGCCAGGAATCGGATAAGTACCCTGTTTTTTCTGTTTTCTTTGGCCTGTCCTTGTTTCCTATATATCTCTTGTTTTCTCCCTCTTGGTTTTCCCTTAGTGTCCTGTCCCTAACTTTATTATTTTCTTTTCCAGCCGTTTATCCCCCTTTTGTCTTTCCCCCTTTATCTCCGTTTTCCCCTTGTTTTCACCTACTCCTTTTAGCTTCCCCCGTGCCACCCCAGCTCCACACCTTCCAGCACCCGCTGCCATGCCCCGTCCTAGACGCTCCTCCGCCCGCCCGGCACGCTACAGGTCCCCACCCCCCCCCGCATCCAGGCGCCATATTGCAGCCTCCGCCCAGCCCCCTCCTAGCCCAGCGGACAACTCCAGCATCCCTTCCTTGCTCCAGCGTGAGCCCGTGGGTCGGGCTCACGCTTCCCATAGTGGCTCCCCCATTACCTCTAGCCAACTCAGCGTGCGGCGGGGTCGCTCTGTCCAGGCGGCGGTATCATCTGGGTCGCACATGCGCAGACCCAGGCCGCCATCCCGCACAATGATTTCCTCCGTTGTGGGCAGCAGCGGGGAGGGGGAGGGGGGGATGGTTCTAGCCAGCACTCCTGTGCTTCCTCCAGTTGCGGTCATGCCCTCCATTCCACAAGCCACCCAGGTGTCTCCCTCTGGGGTTAACCCCACGGGGGAGAGAGGGGTCATGAGCAGCGACCCTCAAGGGGGAGATAGGGGGACCAGCTCCGAAGTTTTTATACTATACCCCGTCACCCCGCCCATCTTGTCTCACAGAGGGGACAGACAGACTGATAACCCCCCTGCCCCTCACCAGTTACATTTCCCGCCCAGCCCATTTTTGCCCCAAAGCGGCAGAGGTTCTTCTTGGGGTGCACACCATGGGGGAGCCCCTTTGTCTGACAGAGGCCCATTTATACCTTACACCCCCGGGGCGGACAGGGTTCAGAGTCTTAGGCAGGGGCAGAGGCACGTGGGGCCAGATAGGACCAGTAGGGGGAACATGGAAGTTTTTGGTAACAGTCCCCGGGCGCCTGTGAGGCCCTCCCTTCCTCGCCACGTTCTGCCAGCTACAGACGAGTGGACGTACAGGTCCCGGCGTGCCCCATCGCCGTCTGGAGGGTATGGCGGCACCAGTCACTTTAGGCCGGAGCCCACGCGGGATAATCTGGTATATGATTACCATCATTCCAGCGGCGGTAATACGTCCCAATGGTCTCCCCCGCGGCACACCCAGTACAGGCCAAGCGGTTTTTACGAAGAATCCTACCGGGCCCATTACGACGATGTCCCCCCTCAGCGTCGGGTCATATCTAGAGGTTCCTATAACCCGTCACCCCTTTTGCCTTCTAGATCAGATCCTTGCGGCCCAGCCTTGGGATCGGTGCGGCGACGACTGGACTACGTTCCTAGATCTCAGCTTACTGCTCCACTTTGTGTTTCAGAACCTGCGGTCGCGAACCAGGAGATGAGGGCTGTCGGGGAAGGTCGTTCCGGGTCCGAGTCTCGAGACCAGAGGTCGGCGGGGAGTCGTGTGGGACCAATCCCGGGATCAACAGATGCCCAGCCGGGGGCTGCCAGTGTCGGGGAGGCATCAGTCGCGGCCGGGAATCCTGCTCCTCATGGTGAGTCCGTTTCTGTTCCTACACACGATGTACAGTTGTTAGGGTCACCGGTTCTCTCCACGAGCAGTGGTTCTTCGGATTCGGGCGATAGGCCCAGAAAACTAATCAAGCTATTGGAAACGAAATTGCTAGGTAAACGTAGCAAGCAGGCTCCGCAGTCGGGGGGCGATGAACGGACGGTGGCTAGGAGTGATTTAGGGCAGGTTGAAACCCTGGAAATAACACACGGTATTAGGCCGAGCGTACGGGATAGGATTAGACGCGGAAAGTACGTGGATATGTTCGCCCTGACAGGTGATGGAAAGAAGGCACTTGCCGCGGCTTGTGAGAGGTCCGGCATGGGTGAGGATAAGTTCAGATCGTTTAATAGATGGTCTAATTCCTTCGCTATTTTTGCCACTATTTATCTGGAAACTAGGCCCGGGGAGCAGGATGAGGTGTGGAGATATATGCACCTTATTAGCGGGATGGCGCTAAAAGATGGCCCCTCAATATGGAGAGCGTATGACGAGCTCTTCCGCAAGCGGATGAGTGGTCGCGAGAAGCTCCCGCTGGGGTCGAAAGACATCGACACCTGGCTGGAACTCATGAGACCAAGCAGTCAAGGGGCCGAGGGTTACACGGGCAGGAGGTTTCAAGGGCCGGGGAGGGTACAAGCAACCCTCCCCACAAAAGGTCGATGTTTTGATTTCAACGCAGGCTCTTGCCAGCGAGGCACATCCTGCCGCTTCAAACACAATTGCACGGCATGCGGAGGTCAGCATCCAGCCACTGAATGTGCAAGGGCCCGACGGAGTGGGGGTAGCGGAAGAGGTGCAAATCCAGCTGTGCCGAGTCAAGGGTCCATCGCCAATTAATTTGGCTGAACTGGACAAATGGCTCGCTTGGTTCCCAGATAGAGACACCGCGGCCCTCATACGTGACGGCTTTCATATGGGTTTTAAGTTACCAGTACAGGGCAACGTTTCTACGGCGACGCCGATCAATTTGAAATCGGCGCTCGCTCTCCCGGAAGTATTAGACGCTAAAATCGCGAAGGAGGTGGGCCTGGGTCGCATGGTTGGCCCTTTCTCGCTTCCTCCTATTCCAAATCTTATTTTGTCCCCGGTAGGGGTAGTACCCAAAAAGGCAGCGGGTAAATTCAGGTTGATACAACACTTGTCGTACCCGGCTGGTCTGTCCGTGAACGACGCAATAGACACTACCCTTAGTTCCGTAAATTACCAATCGTTTGAATCCGCACTCTCACTGGTGCAGGAATGTGGGAAGGGTGCCCTGTTGGCTAAGATCGACATCGAGTCGGCTTTTCGGTTACTGCCCCTTCACCCGGAATCGTATCAGTTCATGGGTTTTCGGCATCGTGGTGGATACTACATCGATCGCTGTCTGCCTATGGGGTGTTCGATATCCTGTGCGCTATTTGAGAAGTTCAGTGGCTTCTTGCATTGGTGCATTCAGGCGGGAACGGGGTGTCGGTGGATCGCACACTATCTAGATGACTTCTTGGTTATCGGGCCTCCTGATTCCACTTGTTGTCGGGATACTCTGTTTTCCACTGAAGCCCTTTTTAGGGTGCTAGGCGTTCCCATTGCCGCGGACAAGACGGAGGGTCCAGCCACGTGTCTCTCGTTCCTTGGAATTGAGATCGACACGGCGGCCGGGATTTGCAGGCTCCCAACTGATAAAGTGTCCAAGATGTGCGAGGCTATTGCAGAAGCGTTGGAGTCCAGCTCCAGCCCGCTCAGGCAGGTTCAGTCCCTGTTAGGGAGGTTCAACTTTGCATGCCGCGTGATTCCCATGGGTAGAGTTTTCTGTAGAAAGCTACAGAGAGCCACTGCGGGGAGGAGTAGGCCACACGCGGCGGTGCGTCTCTCCAGGGTTATCAAGGAGGATTTGCAGATTTGGCTCACCTTCCTCAGTGATTTTAACGGGACGCGAATATGGCCTTCACCACCCGTAACAAACGTTAATATCGACCTGTTTATGGACGCTTCCGGAGCATGCGGCTTCGGTGCTTATCTGCACGGGCATTGGTGCGCGGAAAGCTGGCCGGAGGAATGGCATAGGTTAGGGATTACCAAAAACTTGCTGGTCCTTGAACTGTTTCCTATTGTCGTGGCAATCGAATTGTGGGCGTCCACATTGCGTGGGAAGCACATAGTTTTCTGGTGTGACAATTTGGGAGTGGTCCAGTCGATCAATAAACAAAGCGCGTCCTCCCATCATGCAATATCTCTGCTGCGCCACCTAGTGTTGCGCTGCCTGCAGTACGATATTTCTTTCAGGGCTAGACATGTACCAGGGGTGCAAAATAGTTTGGCCGATGCTTTGTCCCGCGGTCAGTGGAGCAAGTTTCGGAGTATGCGCGCTTGCCTATCACCGACATTATTCTGGACCAGTTGATAGGGACCCTGGGTGGGATAGCGGTTGATGAATATGAGAAGACCTTGTTTAGCGCCGCTTTCTCTATGGCCTTTTTCGGTGCTTTTCGGGTTTCTGAATTAGTGGCTAAATCCAGGGGGCATCAAGAGTCAGGTTTGCGAGCGGAGCATGTCAGCTTGGGCGGAGGTATTGTGTCATGTAAAATAATTAGATCTAAAACTGATCAGAGTGGCAGGGGAGCTTGGGTGCAGTTGAATAGGCAGCCTAATAGTAACATCTGCCCAGTCAATTTAATGTCCCGATTTATGAATGTTAGACCTCAGGCTCGTTTGTTTCTATGTCACCATAACGGCATGCCCATGACAAAATATCAATTTTCGGCCATTATGAAGAAGTCCCTACGGTCATTAGATCTGGACAGTTCTATGTACGGAACGCATTCGTTCAGGATCGGGGCGGCCACATCTGCTGCTTTGGCGGGATCCTCCTCTGAGACGATAAAAGCTCTGGGCCGCTGGAAATCCACGGCTTATAAATCTTATGTCAGGATTGACAATGTTGATGTTTGAATGTTTTTGTTCCACTAATCAAAAGGTTGCCTTGCAGTTTTTCTTTTTCTTCAAATTCACTCTCTTATTGTTACCCTACCCACCCCCACTGCCCTCCCCTACCCCACCTTCTCCCTCCATTCGGTGGGCTACCCTGGGCTTTTCCGCTCGTCGCTTTGAAGCGGGGGCGCGAAGGGATTTTCACCCGGGTTTCCCTGGGCGTAAGTCCTGATTAGTGGTGTGCTGCCGGGGTTTTTCCGGGTGTTGTTTACCTTCGCCTGGGTGGCCTGCTCCCTATTTGTTTCCTCTTCCCCCTCCCCCCCCCTGTTGTCTGGTTTTCCTCTAGACTATCCTTCTCATGCTTTTATGCTATGCCTGGCCTGTCTTCCAAATTATGGTGGCATGGTTTTAACAATGTTTTTCTGCTTCCAGGTGATGGTGTTCCAACTAAGATGGTGTGGATCATTGGTCATTCCTTTGTTTTCTGGGCCGCAGGCCACCCCAGATCTAATGTTATACCGAATCACGAAGGCACCGTAATAAGATGGTTGGGTAGAAGGGGATTAGGTTGGCCTGATTTGGTTCCATGGTTGGCGAGGCTAATAAAACAGCATGGCCCGCCGAATATACTAGTAGTGCACGCAGGAGGCAATGACCTGGGAAAAGGCAAGTCTCTGGAGCTCATTATTTCGATTCAGGAAGACCTTAGGCGAATTCACGAGGCATGGCCACATATCATTATTGGTTGGTCGGCATTAATCCCCCGGCTGGCTTGGAGAACAACTATCCCCTTAAAAAAGATGACAGTTATGGTCAGGAAGTTGAATAGCACCATTAGGAAAATAGTGCGGTCCATGGGGGGTTTAGTTATCAATCACCCGGGATTAGGGGTAGAGTCACCTCATTTGTTTAGAAGTGATGGCGTACATCTAACGGAGGAAGGTATGGGGTTGTTTATTGATAGCATTTGCGGTGGAGTTTCGGCGTGTTTAGATTAGTGGTGGCGGGCTGCGGCGTCTGTGGGGCGCAGCGGGGTAGGAAGGCACTGCGTTCAGCGGCTGATTTGTGGGCGCATTGGTAGTTGTCGTAGGTCACTGCCCCCCGTTGAGGCACCAGTAACTCCCTTTTTGGCCCTTCGGTGAGGAGGGTCCCTGTTCGACTCGGTGAGGGAGGGCAGAGTGAGTTTTCAAAGGGGCAGTCACTCTGACGCCAACTCAGCGCAAAAGTGATGTTGGGATTTTGTTCCCTGTGGTGGTGGACGTACGGCGGTTTGCGCCAGTCCACTCGTGATAGTGTTTGTCAGCTTGAGAGTTGTTTCGCAGTGCCCTTTCTCCGCCACCATAGGTCTAGTTTAAATTAAAATCATAATAAAAATTCTGGCAATTTATTATAACTTATTCAAGTCTCCGTGTCTTTATTTGCATGCAAAGGGTTTTTAGAATTATAAGGTTGATGTAAGGTTTACGAAACATACACGGTGAGCCCTTTATTTCCATGGAGCTCCCCTTTTGAGCATTACGAAAGAGAACTATATCTACAGACGCATGTGCAGTACAGAAGAAATCGCGGCCGCGACCTTTCAGGTTCCTTGACTACCGTCACGTCATCCTATCACTACCGAACGAGGTGCAGAACGGAATTCAGAGGGGGAAACTATCTATACCCTACACAGAGTAAGTTCTACCTACCTGGCTCCCGGCACTGCTCCTCTGAGATCGGATCCATCTGCTTATACTGGCACAGTGAGAGTTCATTTGCAGATTTTACAGGTGGGACTTCTACTTTATGTTACCGTGGATTACTCATCCTTACTTTATCTGTACCCAAAGACTGAGGTATTATGGACTAGATTCTCTAGCAGTACTTGGATATACCCTCTGTGGTTCAGTACAGCCCCATATCAGACTGACATTACTCTATGTGCATCATTGCCAGAGATCTGTGACACCCTATATGGAGGTTTTGGATTGGTTGTCTATTTTACCTATTTGCTTTGTGTTGATATAATCCACATTCGTGAAGTTTTAATACCGATTTATATTTACCACCTTTATGAAACATCATCCATTGTACACTAGCAATAAAATAGCTTATTTAGCATTGATTGGTTTATACCCCGTTTTATTTCACAATTTATTTTCTGTTCACTACTGCGCCAAGGGGACTATTTTTTTCTAGACTATAACCCTCTCCATAGGGTCTATTTACATGCCCTCCCCTTTCTAGACAATGGGATTCTATATAGCAGAGTATCAATGCTGCCACTATAATTTGGCTGCACAGGGCATTGGCAGTGACCCCATTCTTTATTGAAATCCCCTTTTTTCTCTCAGGTGCTCCTCTTTATTATGTGTGCTCCTTCTTGTGGCTTTCTGAATTTGGGGATCGCTTTTGCTCTTTATATGCAGCCATGCTCAGAGGTAATTTTCACCTCAAATCTGTCCCATTTCATTATTATTCTCTCAGTTATGATGTACTTTGGACCCTCATGGCAGTGTAGAAGAGTGCTCACGGAGTACCCCTGGAGCAGTGCCCTTGAAGTGCATGAAGAAGAGAAGCGACAGAGAGGACAGCGGTGGAGCTGGCCAGGAGGCAAAGAAAAGAAGGTTACTTACCACACATCTGGTTCAGATTCACTGTTAGCTAATCAATGGCCAGAATGGTGAACCAATTAGGGCTCATTGTTGGTCATTTGAATTTCGCACCGTGGCAAGCCAATCACGACTAAGCCCGCCCCTGTTCTGGTCTGTTCAGACCATTGCAGAAGGGTGGTGGAAAAGGATGATGGCGCAGGAGAGCAAAAAAAGTAGAGGACAGGTACCAAAGCTGGAAGAAGATAGAGCCTCTTAGGGCAACAGGAGAAGACCAACATTACCTCTTCCTTCAAGTGATGTGCCAAACTGAAGAAAAGTGCTGCTGGTTGGAGAACTGGAAGATGAGAAAGTGATGACAGAAAGACCTAGTTCCTGCACAGAGCAGGTAAGTATAGTTTTCATACTTTTCTCCCATGTCCATTGTCAGCAAGGCTCGTTGGTATAACCGATGTCAGGCCGTAGGCCTATTGAGGACTACAATGAAGCAGAACACTAACCGGTATTGGCACTACTGAACTAGCAGGTGCGGAGTCTAACGTACCCCTGGTATTCGCCAGGGATCCCCGCAAGGAGGTTTGGACTTCGCTGCACAGGGCACGCAGTGTACAAATAAGCTATCAAGTATTTGTGTTCTACATGAAAAAACAGTCAGTATTTAACTTATGTGCAAAACAGAAAACTAGTTTGCACCCCTTGCATTGTAACATGGTTTTGTCCAGGAGACTGAAATAAGATACTTCTTCATTTAAGATCCTTAATGAATCAGGCCCAAGAACAACATTTAAAAAAAGTTTATTGATTATCTGTGTCTTTATTGCAACATAATATTGATAAGGCTAGTCTAAGCTAGCATTATTAAATTGCTAGAGAGCTTGAATTTTATTTCTGTAAAAAGTAACAGAGATCCAATTCAAAGTTATAGGGACCTATTTATCATGAACAGCCACTTCATGGCGATATGCAAAAAAAATAAATTCAATGCCACTTATTATGGCGATAAAAAATCACTTGCCAAATTGGCAAAATTTATCAATACAACTGTTAATCTGCTGTCACAGGGATACTCACTGAGGGTGGTAAGGCGTAACTTACCATTTCACCAGCAGTCTTTGAAGATGTGTGCAAGTGTGCGTCAGCTTCTAAATTTGGAATTTAATTTTCAAATTTTTTTTTAAAATAGTTCAGATTCATTTTTAAAAAATATGCAAAAAGCTGGCGCTTATTACCATCATCATGTTTATCGCTGGCAATAAACCTTTGTTTTATAGGGAACACAAAAAGTTTTCGCTGGTAATAGGACTTTCCATCCTTTAGTACATGCAACTTTAATGAGGAATCCCCTTCTTAAAAGCACATATGCTAATGGAGTTATGAGCTTGATGTATGCAAAAATTAATAAAATAAGAAGATTGCACTTACCTGCCATCCTCAAGTTTGTCCACGACTCTTACGATCGGCATCTACCAGGACTCCATTGTCATCAACAGAAAAGGAGGAAGATGGTAATAGAAGAAGAGAGAAGAAGGGGTAGACGTGACGGCACAGGGGAAAAGTGTGTGTTTTGTGGACAAATGGTAGAAGAAGGTGGGCCGACAGATAAAGGGTGGGCAAACAAACACAGGAGAGGCAGAGTTGTATTAAATTAAAGACAGACACAAAGTGGAGATAAGAAAGAGACAGACACGCACAAAGATGACAGTTGCATAGACACACAAAAATAGGGAAATGGGGGGGGGGCAGTAACAAGGGCAGAAATGCTATATATTCTAATATTTTCTATTTTTCAATACCTGTCAATTTTGGAAAGGTCATTTAGTGAAATCTATATTTATAAAAGGCTGTATGAGAGTTAGTACATAGCTGCACACCCCAAAAAAATGCTATATTTTCTAATCTTTTCTATTTGTCAATACTTTTCTATTTTGGAAGTGTCATTCAGCGCAATCTATATTTTAAAAAGGCTGTTTGTGAGGGTCAGCACACAGCTGAACACCCAAAAATGCTATTTATTCTAATCTTTTTTATTTTTCTATTTCTCAATACTTGTCCATTTTAGAAAGGTCATTCATTGTGAAATCTATATTTTAAAAAGGGAGTTAGTGTGTGAGGGTTTTTTTCTGGGCATTTTCGACATTCAGTGACCACATGTAGAACATTGCAGTGGTTGCGAAATAAATGTCACCTGCCATGCCACTAACTGAAGCAAGCCCACTGGATACATTAAACAGCAACAAAAACATTAATGCAAGGTGCAAGAGATAAAAATGTTGAAATGCCATGCACACACTCCATTTGAAACTATACAGCAGACAATATGGAGAGTGAAGAGGCAGTAACAATCCAATGTTATTAGATGGACATGTTATACATTGCCAGAGTATTCATCGGTTGCCAAAAGCATGGCTTTCATTACCTTATTTTACTTATATCCTTCGTCTAACCCAGGGATAATGAGGACTGCCGAGACTAGCAGCAGAGGCGGTCTCCAAGAAGGACTGTACTCACTCTGATGCCAGGGCAACAGGGACAACTCACACTGCCGCTGCTTCCCTGCTAGAGAGAGACAGGCAGAGGGGGCACATGGCTGCAATTAAATTATTGCTGCCTCTTGAGGACATGGGGGGGTGCTGTTGGCCCCATTTCTCCAATTTTCATGCTACTTGTTCCTGCGCTTAAGCTTTTACTACGTTGAGTTCTGGGGGCATCCGAGTATCTTTGAGTGAGTCCAATTCTAAAGTAAAGGCGGCTGCTATAGACATATTCTGCTGGTTCTAAAAGTTTATGACAGTTACTAGGAAGTCGTAACATTGTAAAGGATCATATTCTGGGATCAGTGGTGGAATAACAATCTGACCTTCCACTGTTTGGTTTTGCTGTTAGTTGTGACCCTTTGACAAATTTAAATTGATGTTTGTGTGGTTATTTAATTATTCATTCAATTACAGTAATAATAAGTGTGAAAATGGGAAGGAGGTTTGGGTGCAATGAAAGGAGATATCAACACTATGCACCATTCACTATCATTTTTTTAATTGAATCAGAGAAAGCAAATGCAATAATGGCAAAGTGAATGAAGGCAAAATCCTTCATTAAGACTGCTCGTTGCAGACTTTGGTGAAAATTGGGACTGTTGTGATGGGATCATTAGAAAATAGACTGGAAATGATTGGGAATGAAAATTAATGCTATAAATAGTAATATACGAGTAACAACAGCTCAAAATAACATCATTTTACTTGTTTTTTCACAGTTTTTAATTAAATCCACATCCAAAACCACAACCTTCCACGTTTGTTCGTCAAAACCGGTAGCAAAGCCGAAACACGAAGTTGGTTTAGAACCACCACAGGTTTCAAAACCAAAAATTGATGGTCAGTGCACATATCACTCGTCTCTGTACATTACCCATGCAAAGAGATTCTGTTACCTGTCATGTGAGCACTAAGCAGGGTGTTGTTTACACCTGTCAAAGCATTCGTGTTTGGCTTATGGGTGACACCAATGTTTTTTATCATGGGCTAGTTTCTGCGTGCTTGCACATTCCATGTTAAAATCAGGGCCGGATTAACCTGAGGTCTAACTGGGCTACAGCCCAGGGGCCTCGGGCATCCAAGGGGCCCTTGACAGTGCTCAGCAGCATTATCAATCAGTGCGGGGGCTCCCCAGCCCAATCAATACTGCTGAGCCTGTCACTGTAGTCCTTCCGCGGCGCTCAGAAATCTCCTTACTGAGATCTCGTGAGACTGTCTGTTGGTCCCAGAACCCCTGCTTATATACAGTTTGTGTTACATTGAAAACAATAGAGATGATTTGGCATGTTTCCATAGGTTCAGGCTTCAGGCAAGTCCAGTATAATGCAGGTCATCAGTCAGTTCAAACGATGCCCTCCAAGGGTGGGGGTCAGCTCTCCAACAGATGCATACTAATCTTCCCGCCGAAAAGCTGGTTTAAACTGGTCTATGTCCATTACACACACACAATACCATTCTGATCATTTATTCCCTATAATCCATAACTCGCATATGCAAGGTACGATCTCTTCGCTGATGGAAACGGATGTCTGATGATAAATAGGGGATTAGAATTATACTAGACATGATATGTTTTCTGTATTCTTAACCTTAGATCTCAATAAAGTGCTTTTAACATTATTATATTTAACTATAAACTCTATTACATTTGATTATAAGCAACTATGTGCTGAAACTATTTTAAGGTGAACTATTTACAGGTGAATGTGTAGCATGCTGTTCGCACATTTTCAAACAAAGACAATCAGATTGATGGATATTAATTTGAAACGACCATATCCAATTATTTGACTTCGACAACAGCTATATATTTTGGCAAACTAGTCACTCACAGAGTTCTAATGGCTGCCATTACTAGTGAGGCCGAACACTGTTCACTGAGAATGATGTTTATTTCAGCAGTTCATTTCTGTTCATGTTTGGGGACTTTGTCCTGGATCATGACGTTTTCTGCTAATGGTCTGTATATGAATTTACTTCCCCTTTTGTAAGCAATAGGAAGACTTTTAGGTCATTTGATCACTCTGTGAGCCAGTCGAAGTTGACCCCACTTCACATACATGGGGGTACAGATCTTACCTTCTGGTGAAAAAATATTTTTTTTGTATCATCTATGAAGGTTCTTTTTCTCTTATATAGTATAGTTATGATATGAGGTTAATGGACAGAAAATTCTATTTCATCCAGAATAATTTTATGTTTACTCCTTGAGGATGATTTAGGATAGATAATAGAGATGTACTAGGAAAGGGTTAACAGATTAATATTTATATTAGCGATACAGGTATTAGATATTGATGTTATAGAGATACATAAAGTGAAATTTACACCGCACTAAAGGAAATAGAATATTTGGTATTAATAATCTGTGTATTTAACCTTTATATATATATTTTTTGTTTTATTGAATCTGTGAACATTGATATGATTAAGATTAAATCATGTTATGGGATAGATTAATGATTAAGTATACAATTATTAAATATAGATTAAATCAGTATAGATATATATATTCTTTATAACAGTCTCTGCACACTAAGGAATGTGACCAAATGAAATGTGGATTTCAGCTTGCAATAATGGAGACAGGTGGCTGCCTTCAAACACCTGACAACTAATTAGAGAGTAATTAAGGAGACTGGCTATAAAAGGAGCTGAAGCTCTAAGATTTCATTTCCTCTGAAGAAATCACTGATATGTGATGAAATGCTTCAGGAGATAGGAGATCAGAACCACTGTATCTACACCATTCCAGTAAGCGCTTGAATACATCCAGCTTGCCTCCGGAGGTTTGCTTCAAAAACGGGCAGAGATTTTTTTCAATACTGCTGAGAACGTTTACATACGAGTTGCAGTTAGTACTAGAAGGGATTAGTGGAGACCACTCTCCGTGCTGAGAGAAACAGCGTGAGTGCAGACCGAGACTGGCCCGATTCATCTTTTCCATCAGGACGGCATTGCTCAAAGTTACGGTATTTTATCCACTTGACATCTATTTGCTAATTTCTGGAAGTCTGTACAGAAAACTTGTTTGTGACTGAGAGTAATTATCAAGTCGTGAAATTAAATTATAGAGCCAGCAAAGTGTACATATGAACTATATATGTACGTTGGATATTGATCCTACTTACCATCTGCTATATGCATGCTGACTTTTAAACTGTGAAAGCTTGGATTGCATTTCTGATCATCAGTATTTTAATGTTCTGATGTCAAGCTGTTACCGATGAAATGATCTATATGGCTTTATTGACTATATGAATAGGTCTGGTAAGGAATATTTTTAACCCTCAGCATATCAGAAAGATATCCATACATTGTGTTCTGAGACGAATCGTTGATATAGACAACTGGTCTGATGAATAGAAAGTATAGGGCCAGTATGCCGATATGATTTGTATTTCTCTGTCATTATGTAGCAGAAGGTGTACTTATCAGTGCACTGATTTATCTATTAGTTTCTATCAAGATTATATGTTTTTTTATGTTTTATTTATGATTCTTTATTAAAGTTGTTATTTAAATTTTCATCAAGCTGCACGGATTCATTCACCGGTTAGCGGTATTTTCAATTTCCAGTGCTGTAATTTTTTTCTTTTTTGTTAGCTCTTTGGAGATACTGTTCATGAGTGCAAAAAAGATTTCCAAGTCAGTTTGAAAATCTCGATGAATGATTTCATGTGCTTTGGAACAATAATTGTTTATCGCTTCAGGTTACACATTACTGTGATATCAGGCCAATCAGTAGTTTACCGTCCAATTGACCCAATAATCGGCTGAAGACACTATAGTGTGTACCTAGCCATAGCCACCTGAGGTTCAAAAAGATCAGCAGATTTCTGGCACTGAAAGAGATAATAATTTACTAATCTCCATAGAAGATACAATAACAAACATAGCACTAACATTTTATGATGAGTTAACCATAGCAGTAACACAATGTCAGTATATGACATCTAGAAATTGTCATGAACGCCCAGCCTGTCCCATATACAGCAATCTGAACAGCTGGCCTTGACTGGCGTCACCTTAGTCACTTAGCAATGAATACACCTTTTCTTCGACCACAAAGGATTTATTATGGTGTCCTTACCAGAACCACTTATTAATGCTTCACACTTAAATCACATACACATGGAGCATGAGCCTCCCTGGGTTTTGTAATTCACAAAGAATCAGGGAGAACACACTAGATTAAATTTATTTAATCTGAAAAATGTTTCCAAGACTTTGTTACAATAATTAATAGCAAGTCATACAATGCGTTGCAAAAATAAGATTCAGAAAAAAAATAGGAAATTAAATTAGAGTCACTACTTACTAGTATCAAGATGAGAGTTTCCCTCTGGTGTGTGAGGGAACACAATTGAGAAATATGAGACATTTCAGTCTTCAGTCCCCTCATGAAAATACACACGTTATTGTCCAAAGCAGAAGATTTTAAACCTTTCTCCACATAGCTGTCACCCCCCACCTTTGGAGTTTAGCTGATAATAAGGACAGATTGATCTCCCCAATGTCACAGGGCTTTCAAAGTGAGCTAGGGATGTCCTGAGCTCTGAAATGTTCACAGGACCTGATTTTTCACCTCTGCTCATTTGGCTTGGCTGTCAGGTCCACATCCTCTGCATACAAAAAAAAAACTCCTCAAAGCTGCTTATGTATCTCTGGATAGTTTCAAAAGATTAATTAGGTTCAAACTCATGAAATGTAGCAAAGCACATATTGAGATTACATTACATGGTTACAGAAAATACATGAATTCAAAATAACAGTCAGCCATTAGATATACTACATAATCGTCACAGTAACCAATAAGCTTTGTATATCTGAACAGGCAGCGGCGTTGTTAATGGCCTCCCTTGTGATCTTCCTATTCATGCAAATGAGGATTTCCCAGGAAGGGCCATCAACAACATTGATATGTGTTTAAAACACAGGAGAACAGCACTGGACTCTTGGAACCTTCAGGAAAAACCACCAGATTGGAGGATTGCCACACCAAGGTAAGTAGAACTCTTTATTTTTATCAGATCTATGTGTAACTTTTCCTGAGAGTTCTTTATAGCTCTGAATATACTTAAATAAGTGTTCCAATTGGGACTAGGTTGTTTGGATACAAAGTGTTAGTTAGTCATACAAGAAAAGTCACAGAAAACCATTTATCCTCAGTTAATGCATTTATTGAGATACAAAGAGTACGCAATATAGTTAGCTTCGTGGAATGTTTCAAGCGTAAATCAAATCACCCTGGTCACCGCAAGCCAGAAAATCAAGTAAGAGGGAGACTCTCTAGGCACCGCTGCAGGTTTTGGTCCAAGATGAGGCTTAAAAATTCTAATTCTCTTCCTCCCCTAGGGCCTATATAGTTAATTACTGGATCTGTAAGTCTACACATTCATTGGTGCTACAAACACATAAACAATTCTGATAGACAAATGCAGTGTCCTTCACATTATTAGATATTTCTGTGTGGTCAGCTGAAAGCTCTGTGTTACAATAATCAAGACTTGAGAAACAATGATTTTAACCCTTCATTACAATAAGCTGATTGTGTATCATCTTAAACATGTTTTCAATTTAAACAAACAAATCTAAATAATGTATGCCATTCCACTTATCAATTTAGTTACCTACCTCTGGACTTACTCTTTTTCAGAATGTCCTGTGAACTGAAGTCCAAACTGAACAGTGACTACAGGATGACCCTTTCTTGCTCTAGCTTTACTAAAGTGACATTGTGGGCCTGATTTATCTTGGAACGCAACCTGCACAAACGTTATACTTTTAAACCAAGCTTTTGGAATGAATATTTGGAAGCCTACTTTGAAATCTATTGATACATCCATTATAACATAGGAAATAAAGATATTCCGATGCGATCACCGTGGTTCCAAAGCACAAGAATTTTATTTGCAGAAGAGATTACAGAGCAAAGTATTGCATGCATAGGCCTGTGCGGTCAACACCAACAACAAGCTTCTGGATTTCAAAGCCAGAGAGAAACAATTTATACACTGTACAGTCATAAAAATCCCTAACATAACAAAAATACACAGATACAGTATTTAGGTCCACATCCATAGGTCTAAAGGGTCATGACCTCCCAAGAACCCGACGCCCCATTGGCTGATTGCCCTGGTCATTGTTGCTTGAGGTGAAAGTCATCTTTCGATTTTTGGGCAGGTGTCCTTCCTCAGGCTTCCGCCCCTGGACCTGTATAAACTGATTGTTTTATGGCATCTCTGGAGTTGCTATTTGGTGTATGAAAAGTAATATATGTTATGTCCAGCGTTCGCAATGTGCAATTGCTTCATAAATACTACCGGAAACGTTCTCATGTGATTGCAAACAAGTTGAAAATATTAATTACCTTCTTCACCACATTATATTTTATATTTATTGAAATAAATACATTAAACTTATTTACATGTTGCTAAGATAATGATTTGGCTGCATATTGATCACATTGCAACCAATATTTATATACAAAATTTATTGATAACCACCTTCATTCACTTATTTTACTTCAAGAGTCCAATGTTTCAATATTCTATTGCAATATTATAATATAAAACTTTATTTTTTGTGGTACCTGTTCCAATTACTATACACCAACTAGAAAGATAAGGAGCTTACCTATATCAGTAACTAATTATTCTGCCCATTCTCCTAAGCCTGAAAACCGCTTAACAGGATTCAACCATGAGACCCATTCTACTACTTTCTCTATTTCATATAAAAAGGCATTATGGACATTGCAAAATTCCCATTTTACCTGTAGCATCTCGTCCATTTTATGGACTCACCCCTTTTAATTTGAAAATCTCAGAGATATTTAGTGGAAAGGGTACTAGACCTACATTATTTTGTCCCTGAGGTATGTGAGAACACACCCAGCATTCAGTTTGGTTTAAGACCTTACCTTACAATTAATGATAATCATCTAATGGATGTCCACCTAGGTTCAAATTACTGTTATACTGACATCACTGGACGCACTTCTCTTTGATCATGGGGTCACAGTATGTACAAATACAAAATTCTTCAGACAATAACCCTTCACAATATCTTTGAGCTCCAAAGTTAGCATATCTTTTTTTATACCTGAATTGAATAAAGTGTTAGGTTAAACTGAATGTGCTAACATATTCTCCTTCATCTCCACAACATCAGTACCATAACCCAAACCAATCTCCATCACCTGATCAATGTTGCAAAAATAGATTGTTCTAAAGAAAATAAGGATGGGAAAAACAATAGAAAAAGAAAAAAAGAAAAACTTGCCACTCCATGATGAGAGTAGACTTTTGCGGAATACTTGGTTCAGATGTTATTGACTGCGATTTTAAGTCTCATGGAACAGATTCACGAGTGACGGTGTTGTAGTATCAGCCTCAACCTTGTCTTGAACCTTCTCTGGATTGTTGACTTTTCTGCAGTGGGTGGAATGGATCCAAGTGTCTCTTTCTGCTACTTTCAAGGATGTGGAACTGGTCATCAACACGTGGTATGGACCTTCCCACCTGTCTTTTAAAAAACCTGAGCATAGGAAATTGCAGATCATAACATATTTCCCAGGTTCAACATCATGTCAGTGTTACGAGACGCGGCAGTACACCGCATCCTGGCGTGAGGTAGCAGCAGAGCACGTGCATTAGTTTCTGTACACTGTTATCTTTGTGGCATAAAGTAGGAGGGTGTAGGGACATCCTACAACTCCAGGGGGAGCTCTCGCATGATTCTATTTGTCATTTATACACATTCCTGGTTTGTGATATGACCTATGCTAGTTCCCAGCTAGTAATTAATTAGCAGCCTCCTGAGGCTCATTGTCAGCCCTGTCCTCCTCCTTTCTGATTTGTCCATCATAGTATTTAAGGCAGTGAGGACTGGGCCTCACTGCTGGTTATAGTTCCTGCTCTGTGCATACTTACCTGCTCCCTGCTCAGTTCCCCTTCTCTGCCTTTGGATTGATCTTGCTGTGTATGACCTTGGACCGTGTACTGGACTCTGCTGTATTGCCTGTGACCTCGATCTCTGCCTGTTTCCTGGATTTGTTGTTTGCCACCAGCCCAGATCGGTTCTCCGGGGACAAAGCTGTAAGCTTTATTTTCGCCTCAGACCCCGCTCCTCGGGTTCGGAGCAGCAGAGGGGGGGCATAATCATTTCCCTGCTCCAGGGTGATCCACAGTCCTGGGCCTTTAATCTGGCCTCAGTCAGCCCTGCACTGCAGTCCGTGGATGCCTTTTTCAATGCCCTTGGTCTCCTCTATGACGACCCAGACCAGGTGGCTTCAGTAGAATCGCACCTAAGGGCACTGAGACAGGGGCGGCGTACCGCCGAAGAAAACTGTGCCGAATTTAGGCGCTGGTCCATTGATAGTCAGTGGAAAGACCCTGCACTAAAGAGTCAATTCCGCCTGGGCCTCTCGGAGCAGATAAAGGACTCCTTAGTCCAGTACCCCTCATCTCCAACCTTGGAGACACTTATGCAAATTGTTATCAAAATTGACCGCAGAATAAAGGAACTGAAAGCAGAGAAGGACACGTCTGCACCATCATGCCCTCCTCCGGACTTTTTCCCCGTTTCTCAAGACCCATCTGAACCCATGCAGCTAGGAGCTTATCGCCTTTCTCCAGAAGAAAGATCTAGGCGGCGTTCCTTGGGGCTCTGCCTGTATTGTGGAAACAAGGGTCATCTTCTGCGAACCTGCCCTAACAGGATGGAAAAGATCGGGCCTAGGTGTATGTGAAGAGGTGCGCCTAGGCCTCCAAATGGTCTCTTCTAAAAATTCGGTCCTGATTCCTGCCCGGGTTGCCTTTGAGAATAACTCCGTTTCAGTGTCTGCCTTTCTGGATAGCGGTGCTGCAGGTAATTTCCTTGACGTGGAATTTGCCAAGTCCCTTGGCATTCCTGCAGTGAAACTCGAATCTAGCATCACCGTCTGTGGATTAGACGGTAGACCCTTGAACGGAGGCAGGATCCACTCCAGAACCCCGCCGTTGCAACTCTGTGTGGGAGCCCTTCACGCCAAAGTTCTTTCATTTTTTCTTATTCCTTGTTCCTCCGTGCCTTTGATCCTAGGGCATCCCTGGCTCCAACTTCACAACCCTCATATTGATTGGAGTAAGGGGGAGATCTTACATTGGGGTACAGCCTGCTCTTCAACCTGCCTGACTCTTCCTCTCCGGGTTGTTCAGCCCTGTTCAGAAAAGCTTCCTTTAGCCTACAGGGAGTTCCAGAATGTGTTCTCCAAGAAGGAAGCAGACTCTCTTCCCCCTTATCGGGACTATGATTGCTCTATTGAACTTATTTCTGGTTCTAAGTTCCCCAAGGGGAGATTGTATGCCTTATCCATTCCTGAGACCAAAGCTATGGAGGAATACGTAGAAGAAAACCATTGGAGGGGATTCATCAGGCCTTCTAAATCACCGGTGGGAGCCGGCTTCTTTTTTGTGTCTAAAAAGGATGGAAGTCTTAGTCCATGCATAGATTACTGTGGCCTAAATTAAATAACGGTTAAAAACACTTACCCTTTACCGCTCATATCTGTTCTTTTTGATCAGCTTAAACAAGCTAGTGTTTACTCCAAAATTGATCTGCGAGGAGCATATAATCTGGTTTGAATCAAACAGGGGGACGAGTGGAAGACGGCCTTCAACACCCATTCAGGTCATTACAAGTATCTGGTCATGCCCTTCGGCCTATATAATGCCCCTGCCATGTTCCAAAATTTTATTAATGATGTGCTGCGAGATTTTCTGGGCAAGTTTGTTGTGGTCTATCTCGATTACATTCTAATCTACTCCAATTCTCTGGAACTTCACCGGTTACACGTCAGGGAGGTACTTCTCAAATTACGTCAGCACCATCTCTTCGCTAAATTGGAGAAATGTGAGTTCGAGGTTACCCAAGTCACATTCCTGGGATATGTCATCTCCCCTAATGGCTTTTCGATGAACCCCAGTAAAGTCCAAGCAATCCTTGACTGGGTACAGCCTACAAATCTGAAAGCCATTCAGAGATTCTTGGGGTTCGCCAACTACTACAGGCGATTCATTCGTTCCTTCTCGGTATTGGTGGCTCCCATTACAGCCCTTACTCGCAAAGGGGCCGACGCTACTAAGTGGTCTTCCTCAGCGTTGGATTCCTTCAGGGCACTCAAGAATGCATTCATTTCTGCACCGGTCCTTCGACATCCAAATCTAGAACTGCCGTTCATAGTCGAAGTTGACGCCTCCGATGTTGGAACTGGCGCTATCCTTTCTCAAAAGGATCCCTACGACCACAAATTGCACCCCTGTGCATTCCTCTCTCGAAAATTTTCTTCCGCCGAAACCCACTATGATGTCGGTAATCGGGAGTTATTGGCAGTAAAGTGGGCATTTGAAGAATGGCGCCACTGGCTTGAGGGAGCAGCTCATGTGATTAAGGTATATACTGATCACAAGAATCTTCAGTTCATTCAATCCGATAAGGTCATAAATTCCAGACAAGCTCGGTGGGTCCTGTTTTTTTCTCGTTTCAAGTTCTTCATCACGTTCCGACCAGGATCCAAAAACACTAAGGCTGATGCCTTGTCTTGCAGCTTTATCTCCACGCATCTTCCTCTCGCTGAACCAGCTTCTATTATTCCTGCCTCTGACATCGTTCTAGGTCTAACCAAGGATTTAGGCACAATCCTTCAGGACTTCCAGCATTTGGCACCACCAGTGACTCCCAGAGGTAGATTATTTGTACCGGACCACCTGAGGAAGACTGTCCTCACCGAATGTCATGACAACAAGACCTCGGGTCATCCTGGAGTGTCTAAGACCATTGGACAGCTATCCCGTTTGGTGTGGTGGCCTTCTTTATCCGCTGGTACCAGAGAATTCGTGCTTTCCTGTGAAAGTTGTGCTAGGAATAAGTCCTCTCGCAGTCTTCCTACTGGTCCTCTCATGTCGCTGTCTGTTCCAGCTAAACCATGGACACATATATCTATGGACTTTATTGTGGAATTACCTCGCTCATCTGGCTTTAACACCATCTGGGTAGTCGTTGACCGGTTTAGTAAGATGCCCACTTCATTCCACTTACAGGGTTGCCATGTGCCAGATCGCTGGCGTCCTTGTTCATCCAACATGTCTTCCGACACCATGGACTCCTCGTCAATATGGTCTCGGACCGTGGCTCTCAATTTGTCGCCACCTTTTGGAAAGCCTTTTGTACCCGGCTGGGAATCAAACTCTCAGGATATCACCCACAGTCAAACGGACAAACTGAGAGGGTCAACCAATCCCTTGAGCAATTTCTTCGTTTATATGTATCCAAATGCCATAACGACTGGTCCTCTCTGCTTCCATGGGCGGAGTTCGCTTACAACAACGCATACCACTCTTCTTCACAGGTATCTCCATTCTTTTGTAACCTGGGATTCCATCCACGGTCAAACTCCTTGTCCATTCTGGCATCCTCCAATATCCCAGATTCTCATCATTCTGCTGGCCGTCTCTCACGGATATGGAGAAAAGTCCATATAGCCCTCAAACAAGCCTCTTTTAAGTCCAAACTTTATGCAGACCTGCATCGCAGACCATGTTCTTTCAAAGTTGGTGATAAGGTCTGGCTGTCAACACACAACCTAAGACTCAAGCAGCCCTGCAAAGAGTTAGGTCCCAGATTCATTGGACCCTTTGTTATTACTAAGCAGATTAATCCAGTGGCTTTTAGACTGAATCTTTCGTCTTCTCTCAGGATTCCCAGGACTTTTCATTGTTCACTACTCAAACCCGTTACTTGGTCTCAAAAATTTAGGCCACATCAAGCCCGCAGGCCTCATTCTGTTACAGTCAAGGGACACCAGGAATTCATAATCGAAAAAATTCTCGACTCCAAAAAGGTCCAAGGACAAATTCACTTTCTGGTCCATTGGAAGGGTTATGGCCCAGAGGAACGTTCTTCGGTGCCCCAAAAACATCTACATGCTGACGAATTGCTCAAGGATTGTTTCAAACGGTTCCCTGGGAAACCAGGTTGTCGGGGTTCCTTAACCCCCCTCAAGGGGGGAGTACTGTTACGAGACGCGGCAGTATGCCGCATCCTGGCGTGAGGTAGCAGCAGTGCATGTGCATTAGTTTCTATACACTGTTATCTTTGTGGCATAAAGTAGGAGGGTGTAGGGACATCCTCCAACTCCAGGGGGATCTCTCGCATGATTCTATTTGTCATTTATACACATTCCTGGTTTGTGATATGACCTATGCTAGTTCCCAGCTAGTAATTAATTAGCAGCCTCCTGAGGCTCATTGTCAGCCCTGTCCTCCTCCTTTCTGATTTGTCCATCATAGTATTTAAGGCAGTGAGGACTGGGCCTCACTGCTGGTTATAGTTCCTGCTCTGTGCATACTTACCTGCTCCCTGCTCAGTTCCCCTTCTCTGCCTTTGGATTGATCTTGCTGTGTATGACCTTGGACCGTGTACTGGACTCTGCTGTATTGCCTGTGACCTCGATCTCTGCCTGTTTCCTGGATTTGTTGTTTGCCGCCAGCCCTAACCTTTTGCCTGGACTTCACCACCACTGTCTGCTATTACACAATATCCCTGGGTTCTCCCCAGCCAGTGCACATCTCACGACCCTCTGTCTGTCTGCAGCCAAGTCTGTCCCCACCACTAGGGTCTCCAGTGAACACCAGACTTTCGGAGCAGATTCCGGGTTTTGTTGTACTGGCTGGAGGGGTTCCTAACAGTCAGCTAGTGTCTGGCATATCAGAAGACAGTATTTTGAGATTCCTTGCTGCTGTCTCAACTGTCTGCTCCTCTTTGAACAGTTACTTCATCGTCACATTTTAAATCATCTTCAGGAGCTACCATCAAGTGTCTGTCAGAAAATATCTCAAAAGGTGACAGGTTAAGAAGTGGTCTAGGAGTGAGTCTAATGCTGTGGAGTACTAGTGACAATGTTTTCGGCCACGCTAATCCAGGCATCACTTTATTCAATTTGTTCTTGAAAGTACCATTTACTCTTTCTACTTTTCCACTGGCTTGTGGCCTATAGGGAGCTTGCACATAAGGTGAAAGACATCTCCAGTAAAATGTGTACCCCAATCACTTTCAATGATTTAGGGAATACCAAACCTACAAACTAATTCCTGAATTAATTTCTTAGCAGTGAAAACAGCAGTATTAGAGGCAGCTGGATAAGCCTCTACAAAGTTAAAGAAAACATCAATACGCACTAATACATACATGAGATTCCTGTAGGGTGGTAATTTGGTTGAAGTCAATTTATACAACCTCGAAAGGTCCATCTACAGGAGGAATGTGGGATGACTCTGTTAGCATCACTCTTCTCTTATTTTTTTCTCAGATAAGTAAGAAAAAACATTGTTTTCTTACTAGCCTGTGGAGAGAAGCCTGGTGCATACCAATATGCTTTTACAAATTTACATATACCCTCCTTACCCAGATGAGTCAGACCATGCGCCACATCTACTAAATTTGGAAGATATGCCTTGGGAACTACTGGTCTACCTTGTTCATCTTTTCAGAGTCCAGAGGACTTATAACTACATCCCTTCGACTTCCAGAAAGCCTTCATCTGTAGGGGACTATTATTATTAATTTCTGTACATTGTGAGCTTCAAAAGTCATTATTTTGGTTACATATGTTTTTATGAGTCAGTCTGTTGCTCTCTTAGCAGTCTCATCTATCGTTATGAGGTCCCTGTCATATATGTGTGCTTTACACTTGATAACAGCTACTTCCTTAGGTAGTTGTATCGCTGTCACAAATCCTTTTATGTGTTTTGAATGCGCTACTGGTGTGTCTGTCATAAAATTCCTCAGATGTCATAGAGCTCTATAGTCATGCATTACCCCAAATACGTACCTACAGTCAGTGTATATATTAACTGATTTACGCTCTGCCAACTCACATGCTTTTCTTAATACCACAAGTTCAGCTACTTGGGCTGAGTGAAGTGGGCCAAGGGGTTCAGCTTCTATAACACCTTTGTCATCTACAACAGCATAACCATTACATAATTCTCTGTTTATGACAGCTCTCATCCATGAATAACATAACATTTACATTTTCTAAAGGGGTGTCACGTATGTCAGGTCTTGCGGTCTGATTCAAATATTACATATATTCATGTGTATCTATATACCTGCCAAATTCACCTTAAGCTAGAGTCTTCTCTCCTTCCATCCTTTATGCATCTCGAGGCACATATGGTAGGTAGGTATGTAGCTGCATTTACCGTATTATATCTTAATTGTGATGTTTGCCGGTTCCATCAGTGCTAACTCCCATTTCATAAAATTTGCTGATGAGACATGTCTAGTTTGGGCAGAATTTAGAAGGTCAAGCTGGGAGTTTTTTTCAGCAGGTTTGAAAAGTGGAGATGTTGCCTATAGCAAACAATCAGATTCTAGCTATAATTTTGTAGAATGTATTAAATAAATGATAGCTAGAATCTGATTGAGTTTTTTTTATTGATGTGATTAAGATATGTATTATTATTAACTGGGCTCAACCCACAAATCATAAGGCCATGCAGAGATTTGGGGGATTTGCAAATTATTACAGATATTTCATTAAATCATTTTCCACCATTGTTGCTCCAATCAGAGCACTACCCGAGAAAGATGCAAACTCCTGAGGGCATTTCAGCTTCTGAATAATTAAAAACTGCTTTATTACTGGGCCTTTTCTTCAACATCCCAACACTAATTTCCCCATTATTATTGTTGAAGAAGACTCTTTAGAAGTAGATGCTGGAGCTATTATTTCTTAAAGCAGCACTAGTAACAAGAGGTGTGTGCCTGAAATTAAACTCCTAAGACTCTTCCTTTAGGTAAGTTGGTGCCCTTACAGGTGCCTACAAAGCCCTGAACAGATTTGTACATGGATTTTATTGTTGAGATACCACTTTGTAAGGGCTATAAGACTATTTGGGTTGTTCTAGTGAAATTAATCATTTTTAACCCATAGCAAACTACTTTCTGCTAAGGTTTTGCCCTTTTTAATTCAATATATTGTCAGTTAACATGGGATTGAAGTTAATTTCAATATTTTGGAGAACCCTTTGTTCGGATTCTAGGATTGATTTGTCTTTTTCTTCAACTTATTATTCCCGGACCAAAATAAGCAGACCAAATACACCAAGAAGATGGGAGTCTGGCTTTCCATTAAAAATATCAGATTATTACAACCCTCTGACATGTTAGGGCCTAGATACATTGATCCCTTCAAGTTTATTTTTATTATTAAATCAATTTCTGTTCAGTTGGATTTGCCCTCATCTATAAAAATAGTGTTCCACTCTAGATTTAAAAAAAGACTTCCAATCCTTATTCAGTCATTGTGGATGGTGAGCCAGAATGTGAGATTGAGAGAATCTGGGATTCCAGAAGGTCTAGGTGACAACCTCCATTATTTAGCATATTGGAAAGGTTATATGAACCAAAAGAAAAGGCATGGGTCCTTTCCAAAAGTCTACATGCCGAAAGACCAAAGAAAGCCTTCCATATACAATTACCCCATTTTAGGAGATAAAAGGACCCCTCCTTGACAAAGAGGTACTGTCAGCAGTTGTGGGCGCAGGCACGCACCACTGAAATGTATTGCTCTTCACCGACAGCCACTCAGCTACTAGTTATGTTGCCAAGTAGCAGGGCTGGCAGTCTCTTTTGCTATCATGTGATCACTTTAAACCTTCCAGCTGTGGTGGGTTTGGCTTCATTGATGATCATCGATTGGCTGCCTACACCATTATTAGTGCAGTTTACCTTGTCCTGTGATTTTCTGGTTGATGTTTCTGGATTTTGTGTGACCTTTGCCTGGGCCATGATCATATTTTGGATAGCCATCTGGTCACCTCATTACAATATATAGTTCTGTACAGTGGTCATATCAGGATAGGCCTTAGCCATTCTATTGCAAGTAGTGCTGGAGCAGCGAAAGCCACTTTTTACATTCGTTAGATCATTTGTCATGCATGTATGCAAAAGTCAGCTGTTAAATATCATTAACTTGGATTTTTAAAAAATACAGGTAGGTGCATAGCAATGGTTTGCATGGCAATAAATGTGTGAAATTTCATAATGTGCTTTAATCCACACCTCAACCTTAATGGTAATCAAGAGTAAATTTGTTTCCTATCAGTTTGCATAAGCTTAAAAGAGAACATGATATTACACTTTTACTACCTGGGGCCTTTTTAGCAATCTTTCAACAAATTAGAAGCTGCTAATTAATGCTAATTGGGAAGAGTGGCTAATATCAGGTGCTCAGCTGTTAGTGATGGTATTTCACATTTATCTTACTGTTCGCACACTGTACAGTCTAGCCTTGTTCCATCCACACTATTTAAAAAAAAATATTCTAAATCCCTGAGGGTAAAAGGAGTAATCAGTCAGTTTAATTGCTTAACGCATATTTTTTTTAATTGAACATACACACTTTACAATATATTTACAACATTTCTGTTATTATTATTATTAGGAAACTAGAAAAGCACATTTTGCTTTATACATGCACATGTTATATAAGCTGTAAAACGCTCTTACTACTGCACCTGTATTGATATGGTGATAATGTGACAAAAAAAGACATAAAAAACAAAGATGGAACCAACTTGGTACAATATACACAAATATTCTGTACACAGCTAAAAAGCAAACATTTAATTCAATTTTTGATGGTTAAAATATGATTGGTTGCCATATGTACAGTTCAGTTTATAGGAACTTCGATGTATAAATAGAAAAAGTATTATTTCCTGTTCTTTCATAGCCCATTTACATTTCATAAAAGTCTGCATTTACAACACCTGACTGACATTGTGCATTTCCTTCTATACCTATAACTTCACATAATTGTATACTCCCTCTTGTATTAAATGCCTGGAGAAGTTTTAAAGTGAGAACTTTAAGTGTTGGAGAGGAAGGCATCTGGTTGTAAGTCAGAAAAGGTGGCACATGATTGGTGACTGCAGCTCACAATCAAATGCCTCCATAGGCTACCGCTCCTATCGAAAAAGCTGTGGACACTGCAAAACAAACATACTTCCAATCTCTTATCTATGCTCAGGCCTCTAACCCCAAACGCCTTTTCAATACATTTAATCATCTTCTCAATCCTCCCACCCCGAGCCCTCCATCTACTATCAGTGCTCAGGATCTTGCTTCCTTCTTCAAGGACAAGATTGATAAGATCAGACTAGAAATGGTATCCTCTTCCTCGACAAGCAATCAGCTCAATTCTTTCCCACTACCGTCTGACACCCTCTCTTCATTTGACCCCACAAATGAAGAGGAGATTTCTACTCTCTTCTTATCTTCCTACTCTACCTCCTGTCCTCTTGATCCTAGACTAGAAATGGTATCCTCTTCCTCGACAAGCAATCAGCTCAATTCTTTCCCACTACCCTCTGACACCCTATCTTCATTTGACCACACAAATGAAGAGGAGATTTCTACTCTCTTCTTATCTTCCTACTCTACCTCCTGTCCTCTTGATCCTAGACTAGAAATGGTATCCTCTTCCTCGACAAGCAATCAGCTCAATTCTTTCCCACTACCCTCTGACACCCTCTCTTCATTTGACCCCACAAATGAAGAGGAGATTTCTACTCTCCTCTTATCTTCCTACTCTGCCTCCTGTCCTCTTGATCCTATTCCCTCACAAATTGGTAGATCCCTGTCTACTGTACTCATTTCACCTCTAACTCAAATCTGTAATCTCTCACTCTCTACTGGCATCTTTCCATCATTATACAAGCATGCAGTGATTACTCCTATTCTAAAAAAACAAAACTCCGACCCAAACTTTCTCTCAAATTACCGTCCCATCTCTCAGCTCCCTTGCCCCTCCAAGCTTCTAGAGAGACTTGCCTACACTCGCCTCACACGCTTTCTTTCCGCAAACAACCTGTTGGATCCTCTTCAGTCTGGCTTTCGTTCTCAACACTCCACAGAGACTGCGCTGACCAAGGTTGTCAATGATCTGATCACTGCTAAAACTGAACGCCATTACTCTCTCATAATTCTCCTGGATCTCTCGGCTGCATTTGACACCGTTGACCACTCTCTTCTCATACAAACGCTGCAATCCCTAGGTCTTCAAGACACTGTTCTATCCTGGTTCTCATCCTACCTCTCTAATCGCTCTTTCACTGTTAATTTCTCTGGAGCCACCTCTGCTCCGCTTCCCCTATCAGTTGGAGTACCACAAGGCTCAGTGCTAGGTCCTCTGCTGTTCTCTATTTATACTGCTTCTCTTGGAAATCTAATAAGTTCCTTTGGCTTTCAGTATCATCTCTATGCGGATGATACCCAAATCTATCTATCCTCTCCTGATCTCTCGACATCTCTGCTGTCCCGTGTAACTGACTGTCTTTCTGCCATTTTATCTTGGATGTCCTCTCGCCAACTCAAACTTAATCTTTCTAAAACAGAGTTAATAATATTCCCACCCGCCAACAAGAGCATACCTGACATTTCTATCTCTGTTGATAACATGACCATAAATCCCACCCACAAGCTCACTGCCTAGTTGTAATCCTTGATTCACACCTATCCTTTATTCCCCACATTGACTTTATATCTAAATCATGTTACATACATCTGAAGAACATTTCCAGAATCTGCACATATCTCACGCAAGACACTGCTAAAACCTTAATTCATGCACTTATCATCTCCCGCATTGACTATTGCAATTCCCTCCTTACTAGTCTTCCCAAAAACAGACTCAAACCCCTACAATCTATTTTGCATGCTGTGGCAAGACTGATTTTCCTTGCAAATCGCTATTCCTCTGTTGAATCACTCTGTATGTCTCTACACTGGCTGCCTGTCTTCTACCGAATCCAATATAAAATACTTTTACTAACCTACAAGGCCATCAACAAAGCTGTACCAACATACATCTCCTCTCTTGTCTCAAAATATCTCCCAACTCGGCAACTCCGTTCTGCAAAAGACCTGCGTCTCTCATTCACCCTCATTAAATTCTCCTATTCCCGGTTACAGGACTTTTTTCGGGCTGCACCCACTCTATGGAACTCTCTCCCTCGCACAATAAGACTCTCCTCTGGTCTACAAACTTTCAAGCGTTCTCTGAAAACCTACCTATTCAGACAAGCTTATAATATTCCTCAACCACCCTCCTAACCTCACTACCTTTAGCCTGTTACTGCCTGTTACACAATTTCACACAAGACAACTACCCCCTGACCAACATTGTTGTGTGACAGGATCATTTAGCTTATGAGTCACTTTTACCTTTGCAGTCTGGCTGGGCCAAGATGCAAAATGTATACTTAACCTCATGTGTCAATCTCCCATTGTCCCATAGATTGTAAGCTTACGAGCAGGGCCTTCTCACCTCTTTGTCTGTTTTACCCAGTTTGTTTATTAGTTTATTATGTTTGTCCCCAATTGTAAAGCGCTACGGAATATGTTGGCGCTATATAAATAAATGATGATGATAGGTGGTATTGAGCTCTTCTTTATTTAATACTCTTCAGGTTGAACCAGCAATCAGCAGTTAAAAGCTTGGGAGTATAAAATCCCTCTATTATACTGTGTATTCCTATTTCTTCCCCATAAATCAGTAAACAAATACATAATACTTCTCCATTTTTCTCTGCAGTATGTTGACTTTCATTATCTCCTGCTAACACTGCTATGCAACATGTATAAAGAGATAGAGAACACATTAGGGCTGCTCACTTAACTCACATATCAAATATTTTATGAGCTTCAACCAGTATTCCTGATGTGATATTGATCTATATAATTAGGTGAATTATGTGAGACAAATGCTGCACATGAAAACTTTATTCTATCACGGTGATGGCTCTTTCACATCTATTATATTAAGATGTCCTAATTTAAACTTTAATCCTAACTAACCTGACCCTCATCTTAACCTTAATCATTAACCAACCCTAACACTAAACCCAACCTACTCCTAACTTTAATCACTACTATAATTATGTAGCACTAGATCTATTTCTATCAAAGCATAGAACACTCAAAAGTGAGCAATTGTAGAACATAGCTATTGCTATGTAAGTATTCGTCTCATTAGTTTCGGTTCAGTTGTGTCATAGAGAACTATCCAAGTCTGTATACATTGCCTTAGTTAATTTTATGTTATCGTCAAAAATATTTACACATGATTAAAGACCTTCTTTGGCTTCTAGAACCAGGCATGTATCTCCTCTTATGTGAATAATCCCTACATAAAATAAATATATAGAACAGTTCACAAATGTTCCCTAAAGATGGTCTGTCTTTGGGATCCCAAAATACTTTTCAATATAAAATTAAAGATCAGTTCATCAGATTTTTTTCTTCCTTCTATGGAGAATCACGGTTTCACTCCCTAATCCAAGTAGATCGTAATCCATGCGTCTTTCCCTTTTTTACCCGATCTCCATGGGAAAAGTTTCCATCTAAAAGATAATCAGACAGTGGATGCATCTATAGTGTAAAATCTTTCAGTACTTTATTCTAAAAATATAAAAGCTAGTTTTGCACGTACCAGAAATCAGATGAATACAGGTATATATCATACAACTCTGTATGTCTCTGGAATTCCTGTGTAGAACAAAAAAATGCTGCAGACACGGCAGAGTATACACAGTATAATAAAATATTAAATCGTATATAAAATCTTGTTTGCAAGCCAGCCCCACGGGAATTCCAGAGACATACAGAGTTGTATGATATATGCCTGCACTCACCTGAGTTTTGGTATGTGCAAAATTGGGCTTTATGTTTTTAAAATAAAGTACTTAAAGATTTTACATTGAAATTATGGAAGCGCCAACTTGTCTGATTATTATATATATATATATATATATATATATATATATATATACATATACACACACATTTACATAAGGCAACCAGTCAGTATTGGTTGTCTCCATGCTGAAAGGTTAGATATTGATGTGAAACATGTCAGAGATAGCCACCTCTAGCCCCTGATTTAATATCTTATCATATATTCAGTCAAACAATATATAACCTCTAGTTTGTCAGGCAACCACTCCTGCCACCTTTACTTGTCAAAAATCGCACTCTTTGCACACGTGACACAGAAGTTTACTGGAAGGGAACACACAGGATTCCAGTCTCAATCTCGCTCTCACCTATCTCTTAGGCTACAGATTTAACTGGTCCATTTCCCAACACAGGCACACACTTTCACACCTCTCTGCAACAGTCACCAGCTAAATATAAGACCCGAAGCAAACCTATGACTTAATTACCCAATTGCGCACACTCTGGTGTCTGATAGCTAAAAGAGTTAATACTTCCCACACTGGTATTTAAAGGATTAACACAACTAAGCACTCAACATCTTCTAAACAGGTAGTGAATTTATTTAGAGCAATAAGGACAACACTTATTAAATTTTCAATTTAATATACAAAATGTATAATGCTAACAGGTTATAAAAAGAATTAATCAAAGATGAATAAATATATAGCAAGACAGGTAAAATAACAAGGACAAAGTTTCATAGAATAAACTTACATATGAATTCTACAATCGGCGCCAAGGGATATTGGCTTGGAAGATGGACAGCTTATCAATGTTGATTGATTTCCCAAAAGTCTGACAATTTCTTGCGAGTGGTTTCATAGTTTTAAAGATACTTCATAAACCTTTCCCCTCCTCCAGGGGTTTTATCTGCAGGGGAGGCCTGTGACACCGTTTACAACTACAATTTGCATCTCTGTTTAATACCCACTGCTAAAATATAACGTAACTTTCTAGGGGGGTGTCACACAGACCCAATTTTATTATTAATAAATCCAATACAAATTTACCAGTTTATTGATACCAAACAGACATAGGTTCAGTGTATTAGTTGAGCTGATACTAATTTTGCTGCGTGACAGACAGCTTTATTTGGCATAAGGGCTGCCTTTCATCATTCTGTTTATGAATGTGTGGTTGATCACTAATTGTATTGTTTATAGCTTGTATTTTGGAAATTTACCTATATAAAATATAACAAGTCATCTTGTGATCTTCTTGTGTAAGACCACATGTTGAGCGGTTCCTACAAGTCTCTTTAGGTGTCAAAAGACACTTTTATGCCAAGGTATAGCTCACCCCAGGGGGGCGTGGAATCTGCTCAGTTCCCTCTATAAGTGACAAAGTTATCTAGCATCACAGGACACAATATTTCTGGCCTCACATTTTACACATGGAATTAGATCATTAACCCTTGGAGCGCAAAGTTTGAAGTCATCTGCATTTAACTTACTGATAAACACAAATTATAAATGTATTCATTTGATACACAGTATTTACAATTCAGTTATGATTAAGCTTTATTCCGTCAGTTATGTTATATGTTAATCCTTATAACTATTATTCCTCCCTGTTCGCTAGAACGTACCAGAACACACAGTCTCTGTAACACAGCCAGAAAGCCCCTTTACATTGTACCAATTGTCAGTGCTAATCAAAATAAGCACAAAGCAACAAAAATATGGAAGTTGATGTACACAACAAAAAAATTTGGTTTACCACCACTGCATCTGTATGATCTGCCTACCGAGCATTAATGTGCATGTCTTCTTTCCACTCTCAGGTGAAGCTTTCGCAATCTAAAGTGCATCATGGAAAAATCTAAAGAAGTGAGAGGTGGAAGTTAGATTACAGCTTTATAATCATGAAATATTGATACTAGGAGGAAACAATAACAGCCACAAAAGGATAATTAAAGGAGATTTTTTTTTACTTAACTTTGGATACAGTTTAGCATACTAATACAAGCAGCTGGAATGAGTACAGGAAATCCAAATCCAGCCACAAGACAATGCACAAAACGTTCAAGGCACTTTAATAGAAGAGACACTAAGGTACTTGCTAATTCAAAGTTCATTGGACTTCACTGGACTAGCAACTTCAAAGTTCATTGTTCATGTACTTGCATGCAACACAATTAGATGTGAACGCATCCGCAGATACACATTTTTCATAACATATCTCTTGCAGGTATAAGCAGGTACATATAATGAAGCAAGCAGCCATGTAATCTCTATAGTCAAACATTAGCAGTAGAATGGGTCGTACTGAAGAGCTCAGTTACTTTCAACGTGACACTGTAATAGAATGCCACCTTTCCAACAAGTCCATCAAATTTCTGCCCTGCTAGATTGCCCTTGTCAACTGTAAATGCTGTTATTGTGAAATGGAAACATCTACGAGCAACAACAACTCAGCCATGAAGTGGTAGGCAACACAAGCTCACAGAATGGCTGAAGCACATAGTGTGTAAAAATCCTGTCCTTGATTGCAACATTTACTAACGCGTTTTTCTTTTTCTCTTAGCAGGATACTGATTTATTTGATTGCTGACTCTGATTGACCCTGTTTCAGTGTGACAATATCCCCATGCACAAATTGTAACCCACCAAAAAATGGCTTCCTGAGTTTGGTGTGTAAGAACTTGACTGGACTACACAGAGCCCTGACCTCAACTAGATCATACACCTTTGAGTTGAATTGGAAGGCCTTATTATCCAACATCAGTGCCCAACATCACTAATGCACTTGTGGCTAAATAGATGCAAATCCCTGCAGTCATGTTCCAAAATCTAGTGGAAAGCATACCCAGAATAGTGGAGGGTAGCAAAGGGAGACTAACTCCTTATTAATGCCCATGGTTTTGGATTGAGTTGTTAAATAAGCAGATATGGATGTGATGTTCGTATGTCCAAATACTTTTTATCATGTAGTGTATGTCTGGAGCAAATGCTACTGTTTTACAATTGGATGCATTTTGAGATGTGTGTGACTGAACATATGCATGTGAATGCATCTTTTCTTGTGTGCATCTTTTCACACAAATGTTTGTGGTGCAAATACATCCCCCTGCATGTAAGACTCAATGTTTATATGTGGATTTATATATTTGTTAAAAGCATTTTGTTATATGTATCAGTTAAAACATAATAGGTATGATTAATCCTTGCAAAAGGTATAGTAAAGCTGTGCTTTATATAGTATTATTATTGTTCATTAATAAAGCGCAACAAAAATCTGCAGCACCGTACAGTACGGAGGTAGCAAAAACATAGAGGAACAACAGGCAAAGTAGTGCACAAACAAGAAGCATAATACTGTACATAAGAGGCAAGAAACAAGTTTGCACAGGTTGACCTTGTGAGAGAAGATAAGAAGACAGGTTGATTTTACAAAGGGGAGGGGTGAAGCTGAAACAAGAAAGGGTGACACTGAGTGGGAACGTGGCTATTGGAAGGCTGTGCCAGCGACGTTGGAGTTAGGAGGAAAACAGGGTTTTTAAGAGCCTTTAAAAAATTGAAAGCTGGTGGAGAGTCTGATTGTACATCGGAGTATGTTTCATAAGTGTGGAGCAGCACAGGAAATGAGTTGGAAGCAGGAGGGTGATGTGGCTATCAGTGGGGAGTTGGGGCACCGGTCATTGGCAGAGCAGAGAGTTCAGAAAGGAGTATAGAGTGAGATGAGGTTGGAGATATAAAGGAGGCAGCAGAGGTCTTTCTAGGTTTGGGTTGGAATCTTTAGGGAAAGGGGAGCCAGTGTAGAGTCTGGCAGAGCTGGGAGGCAGAAACAGAGCAGTGAAAGAGGAAAATTTTGCCATGGCAATGCAAATGGATTGCAGTGAGGAGAAATGGGTAAGAGGGACACCAGGAGTAGGTGGCAGTAGTCGAGGTTGGAGGCTGGAAATAATTAAAGAGCAAATTCGTTTTGGCAGTGTCATGGGTGAGCAGACCTGGTGATGTTTTGTAGGTAGAAACAACAGGCTTGAGAGAGGCACAAGATGTATTATTATTTATTATTATTATTCATTTTTATTTATAAGGCGCCACTAGGGGTCCGCGGCGCAGTACAGGGACAAACGAAATTACAATACGAGGTGAGACAGCACAGTACAGTAAACAATAATCACAGTAACTCAGTGAGCTCAAGGCACAGCTAGAGGGGCGGGGGAGGGGAGAGGGGAAGGTCTACCTACAACGGCACCTAGGAGGGAGGGCACGGATGAGAGGGAGACCCCCAGGGGAAAGAGGAGGGAGCGAGAGGGGACGGGGGAAGAGGGTCCTCGAGGAGGAAGCCAGGGAAGCTGGCGAGCAGAGTTAAAAGTGGAGAAGACAGGAAGAGAGAAGATCCTGCTCAAAAGAGCGTACAATCTAAGGGGTGGGGTAGACTGACAGAGAGACACAGGGGAGAGAGGGAGAGAAGGAGGAACGGAGGATAAGGATAGGGGAAGGGGAATGAAGGGGAAGAGTCAGAAGAAAAGGTAGAAAGTTAAGTGGGAGACTGGAAAGCTTTAAGAAAAAGGTGGGTTTTTAAACACCGTTTGAAACTGGACAGATTGGGGGAAGTTCTGATGGAGGGAGGGAGCTTGTTCCAGTGGAGGGGGGCAGCGCGGGCGAAGTCTTGGATACGCGCGTGGGAGGAGGTGATCAGGGGGGGAGAGAGGCGACGGTCATTGGCCGAACGGAGAGGGCGGGATGGAGCATGAATAGAGAGGAGGGTGGAGACGTAGAGTGCTGTGGAGATGGCAACGGCCTTGTATGTAAGAGTGAGGAGCTTGAACAGGATTCTGTAGGGTAAGGGGAGCCAGTGAAGGGATTGGTAGAGTGGGAGATAGAAGAGGAGCGGCGAGAAAGTAAGATAAGCCTAGCGGCAGCGTTAAGTACAGATCGAAGGGGAGCGAGGTGAGAGTGGGGGAGGCCACTAAGGAGGAGGTTACAGTAGTCCAAGCGGGAGATGATCAGGGAGTGAATAAGACATTTAGTGGCATCTTAGGAAAGGAAGGGCCGGATGCGAGCGATGTTACGCAGCTGAAAGCGGCAGGATTCAGCAAGAGAGAGAATGTGGGGGCCAAAGGAGAGAGAGGAGTCGAGGATGACCCCGAGGTAGCGAAGTTGGGGGACAGGGGAGATAGAGGTGTTGTCGACAGTGATAGAGAGGTCAGAAGGGGGCGAGGTGCGAGGGGGAGGGAAGACTATGAGTTCAGTTTTGGCGAGGTTAAGTTTGAGGAATCGAGAGGACATCCAGGAGGAGATGGCAGAGAGGCAGGCGGACACCCTAGAAAGGAGGGAGGGAGAGAGATCAGGAGAGGAGAGGTAAAGTTGAGTATCATCAGCATGGAGATGATAGTTGAGGTCATAGGAGCTGATAAGTTCACCTAGGGAAGAGGTGTATAGAGAGAAGAGTAAGGGTCCCAAAACAGAGCACTGAGGGACCCCGACTGGAAGGGTGGACGGGGGGGAGAGAGACCCAGAGGTGGTGACGGAGAAGGAACGGTCAGCAAGGTGAGAGGTGAACCAGGACAGGACTGGGCCGGACAGGCCAAAGGACTGGAGGGTGTGGAGGAGGAGGGGGTGGTCAATGGTGTCGAAGGCTGCAGAGAGATTAAGGAGGATGAGAAGGGAGAAGTGGCCCCTGGCTTTAGCCGAGAGGAGATCATTGGTGACTTTAGCCAGGGCAGTTTCAGTGGAGTGAAGGGGGCGGAAACCAGACTGGAGATGATCAAGGAGGGAGTGTTCAGAAAGGTAGGAGGAGAGACGGCTACAGATGAGCCTCTCGAGAATTTTGGAGGCAAAGGGGAGAAGAGATATGGGCCGATAGTTAGAGGGAGAAGTGGGGTCAAGATTAGGTTTTTTAAGAATGGGGAAAACGAGAGCATGTTTGAAGTAGGAGGGGAAGATGCCGGAGGAGAGGGAGAGATAAAAGAGGTGAGCGAGGTGGGAGCAGGTAGTGGGGGAAAGGGAGCGAAGAAGGTGGGAGGGGATGGGATCCAGGGGACAGGTAGAGGGGGGAGGATGAAATGAGAGAGTGGACTTCCTCACCCGTGGTAGGGTGGAAAGAGTGGAGGGGAAGGTGGCTAAGGGGGGAGGATGGAAGAGTGGGGGGGGTGAATGAGAGAGTGGAGGAGGAGATTTCAAGTTGGATGGCCTCAATTTTAGAGGAGAAAAAGGAGGCGAAGTCGGAGGCAGTCAGGGAGGAGGGGGTGGGAGGAGGGGGCGGGGCCAGGAGAGTGCTGAAGGTGGCGAAGAGGCGGCGGGGGTTAGAGGATTGGGAAAGGATGAGGGACTTAAAGAAAGATTGTTTAGCGAGTCAGAGGGCAGAGCTGTAGGATGAGAGGAAGAATTTGAAGTGGAGGAATTCAGCCAGGGTGCGGGATTTTCTCCAGTGGTATTCAGCAGTACGGGAGCATTTTTTGAGGAGGCGGGTAAGTTTGGAGTGCCAGGGTTGGGGTTTGGAACGGCGAGGGTGGGCGGAGTGGGCAGGGGCGACCGCGTCCATAGCAGAGGTGAGGGTGAGATTGTAGAGGGAGACCGCCTGGTTGAGGCAGGACAAGGAGGAAAGGGGAGAAAGGAGAGTATCAAGAGAGGAGGACAGGGTGGCCGGGTCAAGGGCATCGATGTTGCGTATGGATAGAGTAGGTTTGGGCAGGGGGAGGGGAGCAGGAGTAGAGGAGAGAGAAGGAGAGGAGATGGTGATCGGATAGAGGAAAGGGAGAGATGGAGAAGTCAGAGAGATTACATAGGTAGGAGAAGACAAGATCAAGGGAGTGGCCAAGGCAGTGGGTAGAGGAGGAGTTCCATTGGGTAAGGCCAAGGGAGGAAGAAAGGGTGAGCAGTTTGCAGGAAGCAGGGTCAGAGGGATTGTCCATGGGGAAGTTAAAGTCACCGAGGATGATGGAGGGGAGGTCGGAGGAAAGGTGGTGAGGAAGCCAGGCAGCGAAGTTATCAAGGAAGTGGGGCCAGGGGGGCGGTAGACGACAGTGATGCTGAGATCGATGGGGAAGAAGAGGCGGATGAAGTGGGCTTCAAAGGAGGAGAAGGAGAGGGAGGGTTCAGGGGGAATGACACGAAAAGTACAGGAGGGGGATAGGAGGAGGCCCATTCCCCCACCTGGGCGGGCACCAGGTCTGGCGGAGTGGGTGAAGGAGAGGCCACCATAGGAGAGGGCAGCGGGGGATGCGGTGTCAAAGTCGGAAAGCCAGGTTTCAGTAAGGGCGAGAAGGTTAAGGGAGGTGGATAAAAAGAGGTCATGGATAGCAGTCAGCTTGTTGCGAACTGATCTAGCGTTCCAGAGGGCACAAGAGAAAGGGGGAGATGAAAGGGGGGAGATGGGGATGAGGTTGGCAAGAGGGGCAGAGCACGGGGTAGGGCGGAGAGGGGCAGGTGAGGTAGGGCGGGGGGAGAGTATGGGCATGGAGCGAGAGCGGGGAGGCATAGTAGGGAGAGAGAGGGGGGGAGACGGAAAGAGAGGTCTGAAAGAGAGGCCTAGAATGAAGGAGCCAAAGATAAGGCAAGGAGGGCTAGGAAGACAAACAGAAAATAGGGCAGGGAAGGCAAGGAGTAGCAGAACAGTGAGATACTGAATATAGAGAATAACAGGTAAGAATAAAACCAGGGGGACAATAGCGATAAGGAAGACAAAGGCAAAATGAAAGACAATGGCAATATGAAAGACAATAGCAATATGAAAGGCAATGGCAATATGAAAGACAATGGCAATATGGAGACAAATAAGTTAGGGCGAGGAAGGTAAGGACAATGAATGAAGTAGGACTGTAGAGGGCTAAAGACCAGAGCGGAATAGAAAGGCAGTGTCAGAGACAAAATAGAGTACAGTAAGCAAAAAATAAAATTGGAAATAAAAATAAAATCAGATGCAGTAAATAAAATAGCGGGATAGGCAGGCATCACCGTGGAAAGTGCGGGTGCCAGAGGGGGTTCCTAGCTGGGCTCCGACGGAGGGCAGGAGAGCATGGAGGACACGTGTGGAGTAGAGAGGAAAGAAGAGGATGGAATTAAACGTGACATGCAGGTTGATGATAAGAGGAATACAAAAGAGTGTAGTGTTGTCCACTAGCATCACTCAGCAGTGCAGAAGCATTTTTGCAAGTAATGGGTATGCTTAAAGTGCTACAGTTGGGGTCTAAATCACTGGAAGCTGTGAGTAGTGGCAGATTGCAGGTATACAAGGAGAAATAAAAATTGGGGCATGAGGAGAGGTGATAAGAGAGGTAGAGTGAGGAAGAAAAGATGGCAGAGTCAAGGGTATCAAAATGTTGCTTAATATGAGGATGTAGATGATAGGTGCGATGCAGGAGGTGGCAAGAGGACATAGGAAAGGTTATTATTATTATTATTATTATTATTATTATTATTATTATTATCATTTATTTTTAGGGTACCACAAAGGGTCCACAGTGCTGTTGTAGAAAAACAGGAAGGGTAAGTTGTAAAAATCAAAGATGGGATAAAATGAAATCAACGGAGCAACCATTACAGGTGTTGAAGAGAAAGTCCACTGGCAGAAGCTAAATAAAGAAGAAACTGAGAAAAGTTTGACAGTGGTAACATTTGTGGCTATATCAATGGGGATAGTGAAATCACCCAGGATGAAGAAAGGTCAGAGGATAAGAAGTGGGGGAGCCAGGCAGCAAAAATATCAAGGAATTGGGAGACCCACGAGGGCAGTAGATGACTGCAACATGAAGATGGACTGCATAATAGACGAAGAGAGTGGTCCTGAGCAGAGAGAAGTAAAGAGAGGGCTTAGGAGGAATGACCTGGGAGATGCAGCAAGGAGAGAGTAGGATGTCAAAGTCACCAACGTATTGGCCTCTAGTTCTGGGGGTGTGGGAGAAGGAGAGACCCATTTAAGAGAGAGCTGCAGGAAAAGTCGTGCTGAAGGTGGAGAGTCAGGTTTCGGTGATGGCAAGGAACTTAAGGACGTTAGGGATGAAGAAATTGTGAACAATTGGTTTATTGCAGACAGATCTGCCATTCCAGAGAACACAGAAGAAGAGGAGAGCAATATATGTGTATATAAAAAGAGAACTACATATAATGGACATCTTGAATAAACCAGTTCTGCCAAAGGTGGATTGTGAAAACATCTCTTTCCACTTTACTACCACCCCTTACATTAAAATAAACTTTTCAGCTTTTCACCTTAATTACTTCTCGGTTTAGTCTCAGTTATGGTTTTAATGAATCAGGAATAGGAGGAGACATCAGAAATTGAGACAATTGTGTGTGTTAACTTGTTTATTACATTGCTTGGAGTGTTCTGAAAATGCATTTTCTGCCAAAATACAACTTGCAGATGCAAAACGGGTCCCATTAAAAGTATACATTAAGACCTGAAGACTGCCACCTTTGAGATGATGCAAAACCAAAGTCTTTTTTATAGAGTGGAAATCATTGTGTGCTCCTCTCCACAACAAGAAAATGATATGTAGTGCCAGGAATGCTTTCACTCGACGCAAACCCTCCTATTTGGCCGTGCAAACTTCTGCTACTCCGTGAATATCTTTCATTAATGGCCCCCAGTCTGTTTAGGTAATACATTTAGAAGCCAAATTAAATGGTACTTAACCATTTCATGAGTTTAAATGAGAAAAAATAAAATATGTTTTACCTTCCAGAAATGCAGATAATTGACTATATCTATGTAATGTATAAATCATAGAGGCCTTGTATTATCTGTTTCATTATATTTTAATACAATTAAGTAGGATATCTGTTTTAAATGTCAGTACTAACATTATATTATTTCAGTTTTAACAAGAAATTGGAACTACAATATTATTTGATGTTAGTCTACTCTTGTTATTGAAGCTCTTTTACATGATATAAAAGTGTTTTATTTGAGTCTTCTCATCCTTATCTGTAAAAACTAGTTAGTAAAGCTGCTTTGAAAGGTTATAGGCTGTTTTAGTTTGTTTTAGTCTAGTTGACATAATATGCAAAGTTGAAAACAATATTATTTTGTAAAACAATTTGTTTGGAATAACAGAATTGAACTTTGAGTTATTTGTTGCTTTCTGACACCCATTTAAAATTACCATCCCGCTGACAGTTGTTCCCGTATTAACTGCCTATATAATCCATCCCTCCAGGATCTCACTGTGTGTGGGATTCTGTTGTGTAGAGATTTTATTATCTTTTATTTATGAAAAGCCAACAGAGTATTCTGCATTTTGTACGTTGAGGGGATTGTGATACAAACAAAAAAACAGATAATGACATGAAACAGCATGTAAAGTTGACCAAAACAAACTAAGAACTGCGGGAAACAATTGATAAGCAAGGTAACAGAAAAACAACTGTAGCTGTTAGTGGGGATACATGTTTAGGGAGACAGCCACTTTTACTTGGAATATATACATTGACGTTTTAACCTGTTTATGTATTGTTGTATTGCTATTCGCCACAATACTGTCAGACCATGTCACTGAATGTACACCTTCATATCCAACCCTGAGCCATTGAGAGACATACTCATGTTGATGTCTCCTGCTATACATGGAAACGTGTAGGTAACTGATGGATGCTCTTCACCCAGGGTCAGCGCTACTATTATGCAAACCTAAGCAGTTGACTAGGGTGCCAGGGGGAGCTTAAAAAACTAGGTGCCTGATTCATTAAAGCACGCAAAATCAACGTAATGTGCATTTTTTTTAAATGGGCATATGAACGTCTGTAAAGATACACCTGTTGATAAACAGAGGTCTAGGTCCACTCTGCTCTAATAGACTGCAGTATACATCCAATACGTATGTGAAATATAGAGTCCCAAAAGAATGACAAAACATTTTTCCCCTATAAAATACTTTTATTAGGATGCTATTAATTTCTACAATACATAAAATGCATTTTTCTGCTCCTCCTGACAGCAAAAAACATGTTCTACCTTGCGACAGAAAACACGTGAGATGTCCAAAGCCTGAATCGAGCGCTGCTGTGTGCGCTTGAGCTTGACATGCCTTTACTGTATATTGACTACATGCATATACCCATTCCTCTTCCCATGAAATCGTAGACTGTAATAAGGGTCCTATCATGCCCTGGACCCACTGATCATTCAGCCGGGTTCCGGTGCACTTACCAGGGTCATTCCCTAACCAGTCACCTGCTGCAGCCTCTTGCAGTCGCCATCTTTGATTTGGCTCTACACATGTGCAGATCCATCATTTACTTGTTCTCATTCTTTCCCCTTGGACAGTGCCCTCTAATAGGCAGGATACATATTACACCTGGTGCTCGCTTTCTCTGCCAGATCATGTGTCTATTTCATTTTGTGTGAAGGGACTTTCCCAAGCTCCTGTTTTCGTTACCTGCTTCCTACCTGGTCCCTGGTGTATACCTGCCACAGAAGATCACACCTTCTGATCCAGTCACCTACTTGCTACCTGGACCCTGGTGTACACCTACTGCAGTTTAACTCACCTTTTGATTCAGTCTTCAGCTCCCAAGCTAATTGGACCCTAGCGTATACCTCCTGCTGATTATATATCGACCTAATCCAGTCTCCTGCATGTTGCTACCTGAACCTTCGTGCATACTTGCCACAGATCTTCCATCCTGCACTCTCCACAGGGTCTCGCTGGGTGCCTACTTGGAGGGTTATGACCTGTGGGGCAGAATCCGCTAAGCCCAAACTCCCTTGCAAGGGTCGCTGGTGAAAGCCTTCTGTCCCGTTAGACTCCGCACCTTGCTGTAGGTGGCACTGAACCTAGCAGGCTCTGAATATCCCACAGATATCCGTTAATTGGGACAGTAATATCTGGCCAAATGTATGAATTCCTTTAGGAGAGCCATCAGCGAAAGAGTTGCTTCAACATTTGGTCGGACGGGTGGAACAGCAAGACTCCACCCAGCTCCAATTGCTTCAATGGCTCCAAACTCTGGCTACCCGTTTAGATACACTTCATTACCTAACCCTCCGCCATCGCCTGCACTTGCTTCCCAAACAACCGCGACAGCACCACTGGCCATATCCACTTTACAACTATCTACCTTTGATGGCGATCTTAAGTCATGTTGCGGCTTCTTGAATCAGGGGTTCATCCAGTTTGAGTTACTGCCTCAAAATTTTCCTTTTGATAGGTCAAAATGGCCTATATCATTTCTTTTCTTTCTGGTCAAGCTCTAGCCTGGGCCTCTCCTCTGTGAGAATGGGATGAACCCCTCCTACAGCATAGTGCTGCTGTCATCTCAGCATTTCGCAAAATCTTCTATGAGTCAGATCGGGTGTCCTCAGTGGCCTCCAGCATCCTTAGGTTGTGCCAGGAGTCTAATTCGATCTCTCAGTACATCATCCAGTTTCGCACCCTGTCTTCAGAGCTGCAGTGGAACAACGATTGGATTTCAAGTCCTATCATCCTCGGTTTTCTGTGGCTCCAGCAACATTCGCGTCAAGTGGATTGGTCCACTTCCTGAATTCTGGCCTGGGGGTCCAGCTTGCAGAAGCCGCCGCCATGCCAAAGTTAAGCCATTGCAGTCTGTGACCTCTAATGCTGAGGTATTCCAACCATCTATTCCTCCTTAGTGCTCTTCAATTTCAGATGTTTTCGACAAGGTCTGCTCTGAGTCACTTCCTCCTCATCGACCTTGGGACTGTCCTTTAGACCTTCAACCAGGCAAGGTACCTCCTACAAACTGCATATATCCTTTGTGTGTTCCGAGTTGCAGGCTATGTCTGGTTATATTAAAGAGAACCTTCTCCGTGATTTCAACAGACCCACCACTTCTCTTGCTCGTGTGGGCTTCTTGTTTGTGAAGAAAAAAACTGGTCCTTATGCCCATTCAACGATGACAGAGGGCTGAACTCAATTACCATAGAAAAACCATATCCCATTCCTCTGGTTATGGAACTCTTCGATTGGATTAAGGGTGTGCGGATATTCTCTAAATTGGATTTACGGGGAGCCTATAATCTGATTCGGATTTGTAGTGTGGATGAATGGAAGACTGCCTCTAACACCAGGGATGGTCACTATGAATATCTCGTCATTCCCTTTGGGTTTGGCAATGCCCCTTCAGTCTTCTAAAGTGTCTTGCATGAAATATTTAGGGATCTGCTCTACACCTGTTTTGTTGTTTTCTTTTCCAAAGATCTCTCTACTCATCAGGAGCATTTTTCTGAGGTTTTATCCAGATTCTGCAGGGACCACTAATATTGCAAGCTGGATAAGTGTTTTTTGAGGTTATCTAGATGCATTTTCTGGGCTACATCGTTTCCGGCTCAGGTCTACAAAGGGACCCTGAGAAGGTCCGAGCTATCCTGAAATGGCCTCAACACTAAACTTTAGTCCCTTGAGGTGACTGAGGCCTTCAACTCTCTCAAGAGAGCCTTCTCCATGTCTCCAGTCCTCAGAGAGCCTGATACCTCCCTGCCTTTTTCTTAGAAGTTGATGCATCAGCAGTAGGGGCAGTTCTTTCTCAGGAATCTCCTCCACGAAAGAAGCTTCATCCCTGCACTCTATTCTCATGTAAATTTCTTCCAGCTGAGAGAATTATACCATCAGGGACAAAGAACTTCTTGCCATGAAATTGTCCCTTTCAGAATGGAGGAATCCAGGTTCCCGGTCACTATCTTCACCAACCATAAAAATATTTTATATCTTCAATCTACCCATTGCCTTAACCCAGGTGTGGTGATCCTTGTTCTTTTCTCATTTCGATCTTCAAATCACTTTCAGACCAGAACTTATGAACAAGTAGGCCGATGCTCTTTCTCTGGCTTCTATCCAGGAACAGGATTCTGAAGATCTTATTGACAGTAATATTTTGGACCCCAAGTGTCTTCTTTAAGCTGCTGAGTCATCCACTCCATCATCACCGCCGGGCAAGCCTTTGTGTCTCTTAAATTCCTAACGAATTGTTGTTGCACTAATGTAATTCATAAGACGGTTACTCTTTTCTGCTATATATATTTATATTCAATTGTTCACTTTCTACTTTATTTTTTATATAGGTACTTAAGTTGGTTACCCGGTGTGTATCTAGATAGAGGTGCTACCAAACCAGCCAAAATTGACAACATTTAAGAAAGAAAGAAGAGGAGGAAAAAGCTGGTTTAAATTATGTTGCACAGAAAGTCTTGATAAATATATGGTGTTTTGTGTTTTTCATTGTTGTCTTAATTAACTTTTAATTATATTACTCATAAAATCTCTAAATATTAAAAAGCGCGAAATATGGTAGTGATAATTGTGATTTAAAATTGCTGTATACATTCCATGTTCTCTTTATTTTATACCACCTATAATATCTAGTTGTAGTATATATAGTAAACTCTCTTTTCAATAAGCAATCTGTCCTTTCAGTTTCCCGTTAGGTATAATTATCCCTCATGACTTATGTTAGGAATTTTATATTCAGATTTATACATATCTCTATCCAATTATCTCTTGGAATGTATTATTATCTCCCTATGTAACTGATGTAGCAAGATATAGTTAATCTTTGGGTCTCCCTCTGCTTAGGTTAAAAATGTTACTGATTGGTAACTCTGCTTGCTATATAGTTTCTAACATGATGGAATGACTTGCTAACTACCTAGAAAGTCACTCCCTCGGGGTTTGGGCAAAGCTAAATTCTCGTAATGATTAATTGTAGATATATAGGGGTATATTTACTAAACTGCAGGTTTGAAAAAGTGGAGATGTTGCCTATAGCAACCAGTCAGATTCTGGCTGTCATTTTGTAGAATGTAGCAAATAAATGATAACTAGAATCTGATTGGTTGCTTTTTTTCAAACCCGCAATTTAGTACATATACCACATAGAGTCTAACTACTTGTCCTAGTTGATATAGGAGATTATTAACATAATCAGAACCGCTGCATACAGCAAAACACAGATGCGCATTTCGCTAGTATTGCTTTTTCCCCATTCTTTGCTTGCAAAAAGCAATACTAACGAAATGCACGTTGGCATTTTGCTGTATGCAGAGGTTCTGATTATGTTAATAATCTCCTAGTGAATGTCGGGGTCTGCCTGCAGCCCTCTGCATTGTATGCTGCTTGCATTGGCAGCTCCTGCCTCCTGGACTTTGGAATTTTTTGTATTATCTGCACTGCCTCTGTTTACCAGAGGTGCTGCTATTGTGCCTTTCCTTTCATCACTAAGGGTTAACTTGTTGCAACAATTATCTTTTGCACCTGGGTGTCTCTCTACTTATACCTGTCACTCTCAGTATACCTTGCTGGTCATTGTTGTTGCTGCTGCTGTACCCTGCTGTACTGTACCCTACTGTGCTGTACCTTGTTGTGCTCTTGATTCACCTGTTACCTGGGATTTCTTCATATTACCTGTTCTCCTGCATCAGCCGTATTCCTGGTATTTGCTTTATGCATCTCCCAACAATCCTTATTCTATGTCTACACCATCCGGTTTGTACCATACTGCAATAAACATTGTGTGTTTCCCCATATTCCAGGCTCCTTAGCTGTGATTTCTGCATTGAAGTATGAAAGTGTACTATATATACTACAAGTAGATGATATAGGTGGTAGAAAATAAAGAGAACATAGAATGTATACAGCAGCTGTAAATCACTTTGTTCACATTTATCACTACCATATTTTGCTGTGTTTACTCATAGAGATTTTTATGAGTAATATTTATAAAAGTTACATTTTAATGCAACAATGGGTTACATGTGAAACACAAAACAACATATATGTATCAAGACTGTCTGTGCACCATAATTTAAACCAGCTTTTCCTCCTATTCTTTCTTTCTTAAATGTTGCCTCTTAAATTCAGTAAGAGACTCCTCTAGTGGTACCATGCTTTCCGTTTCGCTGGTCTTGCCGGAGATCTTAACATTATTGAACTTGTCTCCAGGAATTATTGGTGACAGACTCTCCGTCCAGAAGTTAAACAGTTTGTGGCTGTTTCTGACATCTGCGCTCAGTACAAGAGTCCTCGGAAAACCTCCTGTGTCCTCTCCTACCTCTTCCATTTCCTGTCAAGCCGTGGACACACAAATCCATGGACTTTATGACCGATCTCGCCCACCAGCAAGAAATTTGATACCATCTGGGTGATCGTAGGCCGTTTTCATAAAATGGTCCACTTCATCCCTCTCTGTCCCGATGCTGGCTTGGTTGTTTGTCATGAGATCTTTCGACTCCATGGTTATCTTATCAAGATTGTCTCCAACCCCAGAGTCCTGTTCACCTCCAGGTTTTGACGAGCTTTCTGCAAATTATTCAACATCAGCTCAACTTCTCATCAGCTTACCATCTTCAATCCAATGGGCAGACAGAGAGGGTAAATCAGGATCTTGAGACTTTCATTAGGTTGTACTCTTCGGCCACTCAGGATAAATGGTCTGACCTTCTTCCCAGGGTGGATTTTGCACACAATAACCTCTATCATCAGTCCACTTCTGCCTCCCCTTTTTCAGTGGTCTATGGTCTTCACCCCAATCTTCCCAAGTTCTCTCCCCTCCTGCCCACCCAGGTTCCATCTTTGGTGCGCTCTTCCATGACTTTGCCACCATTTGGTCCCAGACACTGAAGTGGTAGGAAAGGTTGATCCTGCGCTATTGTTACACAAAGAAGGTAAAGAATGTAAGGTGTAGTATTATTTGTATTGGCAGATATTGGATTGAGAGTACGTCTTAAAACTAAAGTGTTTTCTTTGCAAAGAGATTATCAGCCTATTGACTATAGGCAAATCATATCATAGACACAATAAAATTGCAACTCAGCTATTAAAACAAATAAATGAAATAAATTGAAAAAATAAAATAAAAATATAAATGGATAATTGAAAATTATAAGATCTGTAAAAAGTCCATCCAACTAATATACATAGAATAGTTCATTGAATACAGAGTTGGTGGATGCACAGTCACTGTGCTAAAACAAGTCCGTGGTGGATAGAATATGCTTATCCAGTGGCGGTGAAGAGGTATGAATTAACAGTCTCTATACTTGCAGTTCGTTGGGCGGCATCCTTGCGGTGACAGGTGAACGGAGAGCAGAGTGAGAGATCCATGGTGGAACGCACGTGTCGATGACGACTTCCTGTTGTGAGTGTGGGTGTGCCAACGCGTTTCATCACACCTGGTGACTTTTTCAAGGGAAAGTAGTGGTAGTTGCAGTGTGCTTCAGTCTTATAGGGCAGCGTTAGTGACGTAAATCACAGGGACTGGTTGATATATATACATAAGCCAATCAGGTTAAATTGACTCTTACATAAATAAGCAATGAAATGAGGAATACATGGCCAAAATCTTCTGTTCTTATTGTATACAAACATCTGTCATTTATCTGTGTGAAATTGATACATACATTACAGTATGGTTGAAATTGCTATTATATAACAGTGACTGTGCATATGTTCAGGTTATGCCTATAAGGACTAATCTATACCTTCATATTCTATATGTCGATTAATGGATCATTGAACATCGTTTTTCCCCATCAGGTTACTCTAACGGGCTAGTATCAAAATCGTCTGGTTTTGAGTGTATGACTAATGGAAGTCATTAAAAGACTTAATGTCATGTTGTTTCTATGAATATATTTGGATATAGGAATATTCTTATTTAACATATCACAATGAATCTTAAACAAACTCAGATACTATAGTTATTTTAATATAAAGACTAAACCCTGATGTAGACATGAAGATACAAGAACTAATGGGATAGAAAGCTAGGTAGAAGCTAGGTACATCAATAGGGCAGAAATGTGATAAGGTACTTAAGAAAAAAAACTATGTCTGGCACCCTAATCAAAAGCAGAATACCAGGAACATAGCCTTGTCATGTACTACAGCATAGAGCAATTGCCTTTAGCTTTAGTTGGAATCCTGTGGTACTCAGTTGCCCAAGGTTCATGGTCCCTGCAACTCAACAATGCTGCACAAAAGTGTTAGACATAAAAAAACAGGAAACAGGCTGCTGATAGAAAAGAAAAAATCAATAGCTGCCAGTAGGCTGGACATAATGGCAAAGAAAGACAGATAGGCAGAAGAAAATATAGAGTGCATAGAAAACACAGCCATAGTAGGTACACAAAGACATGCACAACATATAAGCAGTCACAAAAGGGACAATAAACAGAAGATAAACGAATATGCCCAAAACAGAAGTGAAAAGGGAGAGCCTGCAATTACTTCAGCCACTCAGCCACAATGAGACAGCATGGTGCTTGAGGAAGTGCTGGCTTTTATAGCTACAATAAATACTTTTATTTTGAGAAAATTCTGCCAGAGTAGTGGTGTGCAGTCAACCTGTTGCTTGAACATGTGTGGTTTGAGATTAAATCTTGAGGTTTAAGGGCCTGAATTAGAATTGAATATAAAGATTGTTATGGCTAGCGTCCCAAACACAAACTCCTAGAACAGGCAGTAGAGGTCTTTGCCTACAGCAGCCGCCTTTCCCATAGAGTGAGTTTTGCTCACAAGTCCTTGGATACCCACAAATCTTAACTCTAAGTAGTAGAAGCTTATGTTTGGTGACCATAGCGCAAGTGGTGGGAAGATGCCCCAAAGAAAGAATAGACTCAGCTACTGGCCACGGTCCGGGAGAGATGGTGGTCAAGGCAGCTAGCAGATGAGATCCAGTAAGCAGGCTATGGTCAGGGCAAATAAGCAAACAGGCAAAGTCAGGGAAACAGGCAGAGGTCAGGGCAACAGGTTACGCAGGCTAGGTTCGGTAAACAGGCAGAAGTCAGGGCAGCGACAAATCAATCAGGATACAGAAGTACAGGAAAATGGAGCAGGTAAGCAAAAGTGAACACTGAAGCTATAACCGTCAGGGAGGCTAAGTCCTCCCTGTCTTAAATAGCATTGCTGTCCAACCAGGAGCAGGGCTGGAACCTGCACTAATTATCCACCAGATGTAAGCTAATTAACTTAACTTATCTGCTCGTGCACCCCCTTGTTGTTTGACAGCTTGCCGAGTGCGGTGACACTGGAGTGGGAGTGTCCCGGTTGCCTTGGCAATGGGCGGAACACTCGGGCTGGAAGTGACGTCCCGGCTTCCAAGGCAGCAGCCGGGACGCAGGTGAGCAGATGGGCCGTTGCGTGCAGCCCGGTGGCCTGTGATAAAGATGTACCATATGAGTATGAGCAAAGATGTGTCTACACACTTGCATTTCCATTACTGTACAATACATGCATTTCCACCTCTTAAGATATGTGCAACCTTAAAGGTAGTAAACAGATGTTTCCAGAGCAAACATGTATCATCAACAATCCCAATACTTGCACCGGATTTGTTTAGGTGCAATGGAGTGTGCTTAATTTGCACCTGCACATGCACGAAAATACCCACGATCTGCCTTTTCAAGCTTAAAGGCCTGCAAGTGTTTGATACATGTAACTCTAAATACAGACTCAAGTTCACATGCATAGTGCATCAATTTTGCAGCAAGAAGCATCTTTACATCATGGAAATGTACTTATGTACTGTTTTGCTGTTGACTTCGCCTCCGACTTCACATCTAAAATTGATTCCATTAGTCATTTCATATCGCCTCCCATCTGGCTCCACCTGCCTCACCTTTCCCCTCCTGCACTTCCCCCAAGCCCCCCATCCCCGCCTTTAGCTTCCCACTCTGTCCTCCTTCTCACCCGTCTCTGGGGATTAAGTCATATCCATTCTCTCCTCTCCTGCCACCTTAACCATATCCCTTCCCATCTTATCCTCTCACTCTCCTAAAACCCGTTCTGCCCATCTTTTCAACCTCTAATGTGAAGTGTGTATTTGCGGGGTTCAGACATTGGCGCTTTAAATTCTGATTTCTCTAGGTCGCTCTGTTCATTGACATGTAAATTAAGTGCCGGCTAGAGGTGTTTTCGGATTCAGTTCATGTCAACATGGCGCTGTGTTCGGAAATGTCAGATGTCGCTTTTCAGGTAAGTCTTGATTATATCCGTCAGTGTCAAAGTCCGCTTTTTTTTTTGTATGATTCTTCGTTGTCAGTGTTTTCACATTCGTGAAAACGTACCCAACCCACTCCTTGAATCAGACACCTCCCCTTGTCATTCAAGCTTGCCTTGTCTCTCCCATCTTCAAAAAACCATACCTTTCCCCTGATTATCTCTCCAAATACCTCCCATGCTCTCTACTCATTTTTGCATCCAAGCTCTTTGAGAGGATTGTCTGCAACCACCTTACCATGTTTCATTCTTCCATTGTCAATCGGGTGTTTATTAACTCTACTGAAACCGCCCTCACCAACATCACTGAGGATCTTCTTGCTGCCAAATCCAAGGTTCATTACTGTTTACTCATTCTCTTGGACCTCTTCACTGCTATTGACACAGTAGACCATCCTCTTATCCTGCAAACCCTACACTACTTTGGCCTATGTATCTCTGTCAGCTCCTGGCTGTCCTCATACGTTAACACTCATTCTCCTTCTATACCCCTGACTTCTCATCCACCCACTTCTGCTACCGGTCAGTATCCTCCAAGGGCCTGTTTGTTGAACTCCTCCTTTTCTCGCTGCACATGTTTTCCTTTGGTGATCTCATCAAGTATTACAGTTTCCACTATCATCTATATGCCAATGACACCTGATTCTACATCTATCTCCTCTACCCTCTAGCTCTCACTAACTCACTACTCTCCCCATTTCTTCTTCAAAGACTATCAGGCATCCCCCAACTCACCCCTACTCCCCTGTCTCACACTCTCTGTATCACCCCATTCATCTGCCCCTCCATTTAGATTGTAAGCTCTCTTGAGCAGGGTCCTTTTTCTTCATGCCCTCCTTTTTCCACAATTAGTACCCCTAACAATTCAACACCTACTCTCCTTTCCTCAGTCAGGGAATCCTGCTTGTTGCACTCACTCTACTGGGTACAGGTTCAGCTTGTGTTGATTTACTCTTTTCTATTTACCCTTCTCCTCATGCTTCATGTTTTAGTGTGAGGTATTCCCCCACCTAGTCCCTCAGAGCTGTTTACACTATTTGTTGCCAGAATATTTTTCTGCCTAAATTGTAGTGCATTGCCTGTGTTGTTATTGTACTGTTTTATTCCTTTTTTTTCTGATTGCAATGTAGAGTTTTACTGTGTACTTATTGAGGACACTGTGGACCCCTTGTGGTGTCTCATAAAAGATAATAATAATAATAATAATAATAATAATAATAATAATAAATACAGTGGCTGTATTGTATTACATTTGTATGTTTTGTATTTACAATATCATTGTGTACTTTTACACCTTCCCCCTCATGTCCTATTGATGTCCATTTTTTCCCCTCCTTTTTCTTTTTTGTACCCCTTTATTTCACAAAATCTAATAAAAACTATTGTTGAAAAAAAAAAAAAATGATATGAAGAAAAAGAAGAAGTGTGAAGGTTAATGACTGAGCCAGGGTAACTTTAGTAGAGGGATGAAGTAAATGTTTTTACTCCTGCTAACCAGGCAATTACACAGTTAGATGAGGCACATCTATCACAAAATTCAAAAATATATGAGTCCAAGGTTTCTCAGGATTTGGCAGGAATTGCAGCATTTCTGTTTGTGGAATGCAATTATCCAGGGAAAAAAGGGTCATTTAGCCATATGCAAAGTATGCAATTCATCAAAACCCATGAAAATGCTTCTGCCTTCTTGTTTTTGGAACGGAAAGCCATTTACGAAAGTACAACTAGTATACCTCCTATTGTGTATATGGCATTTTCTCCTGTATTTGTGTAAATGCTTTTTTATGGAAAATTCATGGATTTGGGGACGGCATCTTTGAGGGTGCAACATTTTCATGCCAGATGGAGAGGAATTGGTCAATTATAGGGTGTTCCTTGCTGAGTGCAGGCTAAGTCCATGAATGTGCCAAGTTATACAGTGTATCCACAGGATTTAATTTTGTATGACAAGAATATTTAAATGAGGTTTGCGGCGCATGCAGGGCCAGTGCTACCACTAGGCAAACTTAGTCTCGCTCAATCAGTGTCTTTATTTTCATTGCAGCACTCCCTGACTAAGCGCCGGCCACTGTCATGGAAGGGCAGCTGGCAGCTTCTTACCTGTGAAGCTGCCAACTGCTGCTCCATGTTTGTAATGGGCTGGGAGTGTGGCTCTGGGTTATGAGAAAATGCTGCTCCATCCCCCTCCATTTTTCTCATTCAAAAGGACTTGATTTGAAATCTTTGCACATCCTTTGAGGTAGTAGAAAACAGGCTTTGGCCTATATTTTAGATAGTACACAACTGAGTGGCACAACTTGTCAAAGCATACATAATGTGTAAGTTGTTGCTAGTTGTATTTTGACCAAAGTAAAATAAATATTTGAAACTCACCAATGTTTCATATGTAAAAAAGTCAGTATCAATGTACCCTCACTTTTATGTGTAATGAATATAAACAGAGCAGTATTTTAGGATAAAGATGGAAAAGTTTAACTTAATGAAGGGAGTGGCACTGAATTAGGAGCAGTTAGAACTTTGCAGTAACTTTCACCCCTAATCAGTTCCATAATCAGTTTCCACAAAACTGCCTGCCTCCTGAATGGCAGCAGAAACATGTATGCTTATATAGACATATACTCATACTTACCTTCTTTCTCTAATCTGTTTTCAGGAGATGGGCGTGACTGTAGGGCGGGGCGGGGCAAATCACTCCGCCCCCAGCAGCGAAAATTGCATTTTGTAGCGGGGACAGGGCCAAAATATAGCGATTCACCGCAAATCGCATCATTTAGTGGTGGCTGCAGCGAGATGAGTTGGCAAGTATGCATATACTATTATATACACTCTGCAATAGAATATAGCTAACCAATGGTAATGAAGGAAATTCTAGTTACAGAATATGCCTATTTTAGGTTTAGAAACATAAATTAAAAAGTCCACAAAGGGACAAAGGTGTGTGTGTGTGTGTGTGTGTGGGTGGGGGGGGGGTGACAATGCAAACTGTGTCACAATGCCCCCCCCCTCCCCCACTGTGCAACAACATAGACAAAACTGAAGTGGGTTCTTGGAGGGTGGACTATTCTGCCAGGAGTCCGGGATTCCCTAGAATTCAGAAGCCTCCTAAACATGCTGGGATACTACTATACTAGTTATTTCTAATAGAGCAGTGTGGCGGTAGCTGAACAGAGCTTCAGATTTCCTTTTTAAATCCTGAGAGGTTGTGGCCACATGACAACAATTCACAGAAATGTCAGCACTCAGTTTTGTTTGTAATTTTAGCCTATTCATTATATATTTGATGTTTTTGGCCTGTAGTACTTAAACAAGAAACTATTTTCATGTTGCTAAGAATATAATTTGCAAGAAATTAATATGGAAAAATAAGTTAACCTAAAATTGGCAGAATTCTGCAGCACATTGCTGAGCAGTGAAATATAACACTCTCCATTGCATAATTAAACAAAATACAAACTCCTGTTCCCTCATCACAACCCCTGCAGTGGAGGCTATGCTGATGATGATGTACATTGTAGGCATTATGTGTGGTGTTCTTTTATATTGCTGCATCGCCAATTGAATTACTGCTATGGTCCATTTGAAGCAAAATAGGAGGTGGGTATAGAAGTAGATGATTATTGAGTAAATAAGACACAATCATTGGGCAATTGACAGAACGAATGAAACTTGCATTTGGACATCTTAGTATTTTACTTGTATTACTATTTTATATGTAGGTAATGTACTTTTCAATGAAATCTAATGAATTGTGATGAGTTGGAGATAGACACATTACATAAAAGCTGAAAGCTGTTTAGGGTGTTATTTAACTCATTTCCGTAGCATGAATAACAGCTGCGAGACTAAGTGGCATGAGTGATTAACCCCTTTCAGCTTCACATGTGTTCAGAGCGTGTATGAGACACATTGAGACATGTATTTAAGGCTTTCACCTCATACATTTAAAAGAAAAATTTGCAATCAGATCCCTTAATGTCCAGACTTGTCTTACTTATGCCCAATTTCAGACTACATTTTGCATATGCTTCAGTATGTTCAGATCCTTTTCAGACTGTCTTATATGTTCATTTTAAAAAAAGTACCAGGAACAGTTGACCATTTCACAACCAGCATGGACCCCATTACTATTGACATAACATTTGGTCACCAACCATAAGAAATTAAATGTTTTTTGCTGTTGACCAGATGGTATCCAAACATAAGTACCTTTTAGCTACCAATAATAAATGCAGATGTTGCAAGTTTTATTATATTTTGATATTGCAGATGCACGTACGTAGAGTTTACAGGTACAGGATCTATTTTCCAAAATGCTTGGAACTTAGGGGTTTGCGGGTGAGGGGTTTTGCCGTAATTTGGACCACCGTGCCTAAATACACTAAATTACATTTAAAATGAATCCCTCTCTTTCTCTCACTTTGCCTAGTATTCCCTTTCATTATTATTACAAAAAAAATAAAAATCGGGTTCCCTAATAACAAACCCCATACCTGTGCAAGTATGGATAACAGCACAAATTTTAACAACCAGTATTAACATTTATTTGGTCTATTTGTATAATACTCATAATTGCAATAAACAATATTAGAATTTCCCAGTGACGATTGAAAGTTGTTTGTATCAGCAAGGAAAAGTGACAGATATTATATATTCCATTTAACTTGATCTCTATCGCTACACAAATTAGTTTTATGTTGCCGTTTTTGTGTTTTGCATGTCACACAAGTGAGTACACTGTAAAGACAGACGGCGCAGCTTGTAACAATACGTGTTTATTGTCTTAGTAAATCTATTTAGTAAATCTAAAAATACATTTCAAGGCTTGCAGAATTTTTGGTTCATTATTTATACCTACGTACATAAATCTACCTTCTTCCTGATTGTATTTAATATGATATGAATATTTAATTGAGAGCTTAATTATAAGGCAATCATATAATGTGTCGGTGTTATGGTTGGATTATGACGAACTTGGAAAACACCAACATGCAGCGAATCCCTGGTAATGTAATGAGCAGGATGCACTACAGCTGTCTCCTAGCAACAGAGTAGCTCTATTTTCAAAGCTCTTTCCTGAGCATGTCCCAAGCAAGAAATTGGAGCACTGATACGCAGACCAGAAATGTAGAAGATTCCTATTCAATGTGTTCCTGGCAAGAAATATTATACCTGTTACACTTGGGACTTGACACATCTAGGAATGCAGCACTGAGCATGCAAAAATCATTTGTAGCCTAATTTAAATAAAATACATTTGTCATCTTGCCTGAAGAGAAAGTTACTAATTATCCAGAAAGCACATTCAATGAAGAGAAATCATTTACATCAACAAATGAATAAGAGTGGTGTAAACTGTTAGACATAAAATTATAATAAAATAGCAATAATTGCCATACAATTCAATTATTATAAGCAATGGATAGTAGCAAAAACAAGAAACATTTCTTAACAAAATATCAGTAATTTTGTGCATGTATATATAAACACACACAGTGTATGTGTGTGTGCGCACAATATGTAAATATAAATATTTAATTTTACCTTCTCTTGTTTGGCTTCTTCTAACATAGGTGACCTATAAAAGACTAGAGAAATATTTATTTGGTGGGGCACTGGGAATCAAAAATTCCCCAGTGTATTTGATTGTATCCATAAGCAGTGTATGTGCTTCATCATTTTCTCAGGAGGTCACAGTATCTCCTGGCACCTGTCCTGTGCTGCTCTCTGTCTACCTAATTACTATCGGAGCCTCGGCAGAAATACAGACAAAGCTTTAAATTGAAAAAAAGATAATATTAACATTATGATTTATTTTCTTTAATGTTTATCTTGTTAGCAACATTTAATAGAAATATTTTAATCCAGGCAAAATTAGATGTAAAATACAACATTTACAAGTTTATTGGATTATTTAACAATTATTTTAATTTTTATGTAACTACATTTTTTCTGCTTTTCCCCAAAAGTAGGTATAATGTATTGAGAATGCAGAATTTGTTGCCTCCAGATTGTATCACATTCTTTGTCACTTCAAAAATTGTCTTCCTGACACTATCTTTTGTAGCTCTCCTCCTATAAGTATAATCAGCAAATCCTTAAATTAGTACTTTGTTATGTGTACAACATTTCTGTTGTAGTAGTTATATCTTGTGATTTGTGACTGGCTGGGCCTGATTTATTAAGGAGAGCAAAGCGAAAAAAAATAAGTAAATTTGCTCCTGAAGATACCATGTTATAATGCAAGGAGTGGAAATTAGTTTATTATTTTATTATTGGCTGCCTTTTCATGTAGCACACACATAATAGCTTTATTTGTACACTGAAATTTAAAGTTGCTTTAGGACATCTGTCCCCACATTTTAAATTCCGCCTTCAATGCACCATGGTTTTGCTGAGGTGCAAAGTTACTCCTTTTTTCTGCTTTCCTTTCCTTAATGAATCAGGCCCGTTATGTCTAAAACTATATAAATGACCATCAAAATCGCAGAAAGTATGGGCGCCTATAGTCCCACTGGTGTAGTATTCACCTATCCTTAGATATCAGAACAGTTTATAACTCAGACCTTGGTCACTTAATGGCTTATATAGACTGCGGTGCATTTGCACACCAAACTTATGGATGAAAGGACACAAACAAGAAAAAGCATACTGTATATGTTGACATGTGTCCAGCTCAAATACAATAGCTCTTGAGCCAGACATACATCAGATGTTCAAGTGAGCATAATTACGTCACATGATAACATAGAAATGTGGCTTGCCAGTGTTAAAGTCGCATTACCCTATTTGTACACAATATAATAATGTGATGAAGTGTTATATACACAAGAGAGAGAGAATAGTGCCTTCACATTTACTTGTAAATACAAAAATCGCATATAAAATGTAATGAAATACAAATAAAAATTAAATTAAATTCAAAGATCTGTTGTTTTCCCCTATAAAAATCAAAAGTAATCTTCCCTACTGCAGTAGTCCAAGTGGAAATGTCAGTTAAGTAATGTGAATAGATGGACAAGAATTGATATAATATAGCTCTCCAGCACCCACATGAGTTATTCCTCCTAAAAGGCATATCTGTGCATGCGTTCACGTCTGATTGTGTCACAATTACGTGAACACACCCTTAGTGTATTTACCTAGCAGCAAGCTGTCTCTTCTGCTCCCGTTTTTCTTATACATTATACATACTTTAACAATACCTTACCAGGCGTTAGGCAATACAAGTCAGCGATATGAAAAAACTATATATAAACTGTAACTATGTATAGACATATACGTATGCATGCACAGTACAGAAATTCATATTTTATGCAAAAAATTGATGTATGTCCAACTCTAAATAAGCCCTCTAAGGCTTCATTTAGTGTCAGGAGTAAGTTCAGCTAGAGGTGCAACTTTGCATCTTGAAAAAACCATGTTGGGTTGCAGGGGGGTTCTAACTTATTTAGTTAGGAAGGGGTTATTTCGTAGGTCAACTTTAAAATTGTAGTGTAAAAATAAATTTGCCCATTATTTGTTCATGTTACATATACAAGTAGGCAGTATTTTGTTTTGCTTACAAAAAATAATTAATTTGCATCTCTTGCTAATTGTGAAATTTCATTGGAAACCCTATGCCAATGATATTGATCAGTACATTAATTGTCCTCTTAGTACCAATGTATGCTACTGTGTAATGTCAGATACTTTCGTGAACACCAATTAAAAAAGGTTTCTTCTGCTTTTCACTTAAAGCAGTTCCTTTTCCTTTAGAACTAGATATGTTCCAATGGTATACAAGATAATGGTAGAAAACAAGCACTCAGGTAAAAGCAACTAAATCTATTACAGGCAATACATACATGTAAGAGCAAAAATGCAGTATACAAGAAGTATGTGCACATAAAGGTTTATGTCTCAGGCAGGGTAACTGGATATGTGTCTTTTCTATTCTCACACCTCTTCCTGTACCCCCTTTCCCATGACTCTCACCCCTCATCCTGCACCCCCTTCCCTCTTGGCTCTCACCCCTCTTCCTGCACCCCCCATCTCCCCTGCGTCACTCACCCTTCTTTCTGCATCCCCTTCCCCCTTGGCGCTCTCACCCCTCTATCTACACCCCCTTTTTCCATGGCTCTCACCCCTCTATCTGCACCCCCTTTTTCCCTGTCTCTCACTCCTCTATCTGCACCCCCTTTTTCCCTGGCTCTCATCCCTCTCTCTGTACCCCCTTCCCCCCTGGCTCTCTCACCCCTCTCCCTGCACCCCTTCCCCCCCTGACTCTCTCAACTCGCAGCACCCCCCCACCACCCACGACCCCGCCCCCGCACAAAAATTGCGGCACACCCCCTCCGCCCGCAACCCCCCTGCACAAAGATCATGCCCCCCCCCCCCCCCCCGCACGAACCCACCACACGAAACTCCCTGTTCAGGAAAAAGAAAAATCTGGCAACTGTGTCCAGAATGCAGGGCACAATGCAGATGATAAGGAAGGAGGGAGTAGAGAGCCCTCATCCGGCGCGCAACAGAGGTGGCTGGTTCCTGGAGAGGAGCCAGCCACCAGGAAGTGTCGGGCCAGGCCATCTAGCCATCAACCCTTCTGGCATTTGGTATGTTACCGAGTATCATGATTGGTGCACCAGGCATCTTGCATACAGCTGAAAAGACAGAATGACCGTTGAGGTATGTTAATCACAGCAGAAAGGGAGTGCATTTGCTCAAGAAATCGTTGGACACATACTGTTATCATATCATTTTATTATTTCTCAGTATATACAACAGAATACTAGACATTGCGAAACATCTTCATGACAGCGTTGGAAGAACCATTTTAATTCATTATATAATAACCACTTGTCACTTTTAAACAGTTAATAAGCAGTTAATAAAAGGATATTTTGCAAGTAATAACCACTGATTTGCTTACAAAATCCAAATAAACTATACTTTTAGGTTGGAGACTGCTCAAAATTTTCACTCCCTCCTGACCAGTTTTCACATTTTTGCACTACTTTACTTGAAGTAACATTTTTATGTCTTAGGCTATCCAAGTAAATCTTTAAGACATATATGGCTTTCTTTTTATAGCATATTGGAATACATATTTATTTATTTCCTATGTATTATATAAGACTAAATATTTAAGAACAATACTCCATTATTCCTTCCTTAGTAAATCTCATGCAATTATTTTAATCAGCAATATATACTAATATTATTTTGCAAATGTTAACATTTATAGGGATACCAGCTGTGTCTTGTATTACAGGTTTAGTGCTTTTGTGTACAAAGTTTATATTTGTGTTTGTATGTTTATTTTGCTTTTTTAATTTTCAGCTAGCTTAATTATGTTTATTTTTCCCCAGTATGGGACGCACTATATTTTTTATTTTTATTTTTCATTATTATTGTTTTTTAAACGTATTTTTATTAAACGGTCTTTAAACAGAAGACTGACAATATTATATCTTGATGCAGTGAAGAGGTACTTCACACAAATGTACAAAAACGTAAATAAGGCTAAAAGAGAAAACTGAATATGCAGTAGTCAGGTCAAACAGAGGCATCAATCATGACCGGAGGATTTTTGTAGTCATACAGAGATTGATGGAAAGAAAAGAGTAAATAAGTGGTTAGAGAAAGAAGAAGGAGATGAGGGTAGAGAGAAGAAAAGGACTCACAAAGAAAGGAGAAGGGTAGCAGGTAAAAAGGAGAAAGAGATAGAAAGGACGGAGTGGCAGGATTCGTCTTTGGGAGAGAGGAAAGGAGGGGTAAAGGGATGGTAGTGAGCAGGATTGATGTGTGCCTCAGGAAAAGAGGTAGCAGTATTGGAAGTATGACATTCATGGATCCTAAATTTTATTAAAGGACTTGGAAGAATTATTGATGATGCTGGTCATGAATTTCATGCGGTGGATATGCCAGAGTCTGGTAATAACAGGGGTAAGGGATGGGGGAGCTGTTTGTTTCCAGTCAACAGCAATTTTACAGGTGGCGGGCCAATTTATTCTGGTGTCTGGTAGCCAAAGGGAAACCCAAAGGGAAGAGAAACAATTCCGGACCCAGCGGAAAGAAAATTTGAATTATAGACTCTAATAGGGATTTAATATCCAGCCAAAACGGGGTCCGTTTTGGACAGTCCCACCATAAATGAAAGAAAGTGCTCACGCCAGACCATGCACGCCAGCATCTATCAGAAGAGTCAGGCAGCATTTTACAAATATCAGTATGGATATAGTACCAACGGAACAGGAGCTTATAAATATTTTCCTTTATACGGACACAGATAGAGCTGGAGGCATAATTTTCCCAAATTTCCATCCAGTCCTCGTCGTAGTGAGAGTCACCCAGGTCACGTTTCCAAGCAATTATGGGGATCATGGGAGAGCGGTCGAAGTGTTGAGTTCAGAATAGATAGTGGAGATAAGACCGGGCATGAATGCTCGGCGTAGGCACAGCGCCTCAATGGCGGTAAGAGGACGAAAGGTCACGCGAGATTTAACCGTTGTTTGTAGGTTACTTATCTGTAGGTACTGGTAGAATGTCTGGGAGGGAAGCTTAACTTCTGCTTGTATGTCTGAGTATTTTTTTTATTTTATTTTTTTTGCAGTTAAATTTATAATTACTGGAGCATGTGGATACAGGTGCGGATTGTCCATTGAACCTACCTGGAATTTTCCAGGTAGGCCGGTGGCCGCAGGAGGCTGCTTATAAGTGTGCAGAGTCACAATCATTTCAGCAGATGGTTATAAGAGATGATGATCACAGATCTGAAGGTAAATTATCATCATGTGTACACATAAAACTGCATGTTCATTGGGACTTTAAGTCGTTGGTAAAATCATTACAGAAATTGCATCTGCAGTAATTTTCTGTAGTGTGTACCCATCTCAACTAACCGACAGTCTAAACTGATGTTTATGTGATTTGTATTCAAATATATGTGTAATAGAAGCTCTATCAAGCAACCAGTTTATTTTGCTTTAAAATCATAATGCCGTTTATTGATCATACCTGGCTCTTCAGCATGTCATGATTTTTACAATAGTTGTTTCATTTTATACTACTGCAAATCATTAATGTGGAATCTTATATCTAAAAAATGTACATGCCAAATAGCCTTCCTTTCCAATGGTAATAGATTTCTCTAACTTTGATGAAGCATTTTGGACTGAATTAGAAAATAGCATATTTATTGTGTTTTCTAATTATTTATTTAATAACACCGAGGACCGTTGTCTTTGCTGGCAATATTTCAAATGGCTGAGGTAGGATGCTTGGATAACTGTTAGCGGGCATACTTTTCTCATCCGTGACATAAACATAGACCTTTGCAATCTTTAGAATACAATTCATATAAAATAAAGATTACCACACTAAGCTACAAAAGAGAAATACAATAAGCATACACAGTGTCTACAAAATATGTGGAATCTGCTCATTAAATAGACTTTTTACAGCCTATGAAGAGGTCTATTTAGAACAATCTAAGAAAAGGGAGACACTATAATAGTGTCATGGAAAGTTCCTAGGATTAAAAAGTCATAGATGCATCCGATGCAGACTGAGGTGCTATGAGGATGTGAGAAAGATCCATTATTGTTTCTTCAAAGCTTCTTAAAACATATGAAGTGCTGGAAAGGAAGAGAAGTGCATATAGGGGCTGATTTACAGTTGAATGTAAAAGATGCCCTTTCACAGATTTACATTTGCACACCTGTATTTTGAGTAAAATGAATGTTATAAAATGTGCAACCTTAAATATATGCACTCTGCAAAGGTGCATGTTTAGCGCCCATCTTGTGTAGGCGCACAGGCTAGGATTCGCAAGAAAAGCATTGAAAGATTTGAAACCTAGGGGCAGCACAGTGGCTTAGTGGTTAGCACTTCTGCCTCACAGCAGTTTGATTGAGTTCGATTTCCAGCCATGGCCTTATATGTGTGGAGTTTGTATGTTCTCCCCGTATTTGCGTGGGGGTGCTCAGATTTCCTCCCACACTCCAAAAACATACTGGTAGGTTAATTGGTTGCTATCAAATTGACCCTAGTCTCTGTGTGTGAATGTATGTTATGGAATTTAGACTGTAAGCTCCAATGGGGCAGGGACTGATGTGACTATGTTCTCTGTACAGCGCTGCAGAATTAGTGGCACTATATAAATAGCTGCTGATGATGATGATGATTGATGATGAAACCAAAAGATAAAATACTGATGCATCTCAAAGTTTCAAAGGGTGTTTTCTAAGTGAATCTTCAGGCCCCTGCACAGTTCTCCACTTGCTCATAAACATCTATGATATGCCTCTCAAAGCAAGGGGGGCTGCAAGTGTCGAACACCTGAAATGCTGATGTAAACTGAGCTCATTTGCAGTGCATCAAATTCTACATGAGATGCATAACTACAACCAACGTAACTATAAATCAGCCCCATAGTGCTTGTAGAGATGCAGTGAATAAATATAATGTAGTTTACTTAAAATAGTACTGTGACTGGATCACTTATAAGTAACTTATGGTATAACTTTATTTAAAGGAAATAGTGCAGGGTGCTTATTTCAATAATTGCAAATGCATTTCTTTTATAAGGAAATCTTTATTTCTGAGACCAGGGAAGAAACTCGTTTGCTTTAACCTTGCTAGAGGGAATGCATGATTTCTGAGGTATATATCTGATACAATAAGTCTTTGTGTATCGTGATGTGGGGAAATGACTTGTTTGGGGTTTGTGACTTTCTTTGGGAATGTGTATTCTGCGACTGTCTGAAGAAAGGACCCATGTTAATCTCATGTTAATTAGACCTTTTGATGTGTGAGGGTCTAGCACCTGAAGGCACAGGAAGGTTTAATTGGACGTGCTACTAGATTTCCTGCATCTAAAAACAAGATGCAGGAAATCACAGCAAGTTTTAGGATATGACAGATAAGTGTAAATATTGTTAGCTTTGCAATGCATGTAAATCCATGTTTGGGTAAACAAATTGCATCCTGATTCTAAAAATAGCTCAGACCTCAGGGGGCTGGCATACCGTCTGAGGTTGTGTCCAAATCTGTATAAAAAGCACTGTCTTGTATTGAAAATTGTTCTTCTTGCTCCATCTGACCTGATCACTGGTACCTTCAATCGGTGTGACTGCAAATAAACATCACTTGCTTCAAAGACCTGCTTGAAAACATCTTCCATGCTGAAAATCCTGTGACCTACAGATTAGACTCAAAATCAAATCCATTTCCGGCTGTCTGAGGTTTGGACCCAGCTTCCCAACACCACCCACTCTGCCCGCTACCCAGCAGCTCTGGCCAGTGTGATAGGCCAGGTGGGATCCATCCACAGAAACCCTGATCAATAGGAAGAGGTCAGGAGTACCAGCCCAGGTACACCAGTAACGGGATACATTAGCAGCATCAGTTATCCAGAAGAAACCCGGTTCTGGATGCCGGTAAAGGAGTCCAGTGGTGGCAGCATTTGTAATCCCATCCTACTGCAGTAAGAGGGCGCATTTGAAATAACGAAATGGAACGGTGGCAAAGTAAGCCCAGCCGGTTCCCAGCAACTACAGACAGGGAGGCATAGGCGGTCCATTCTGTCACAAGTACATAGCAGAAAGTCGAGGTTCCTGAAGATCGGAGACATTACAGGCTAAATGTGCTACAGGTGTATTATCGTACCTTCACCCTTGTGAGTACACTCATCCTTTTCATATACATTTACCTCTGATAAGGGCACAATTGGTAAGCATTACAAATAGAAATCCTGCTAATCCAAAAATTTACATTGTAAGTAAACAAATGTAAGGCCTAATTCATTAAGGAATGCAAACCAAACGTAATGTGCACTTTTTAAAAAACGCACGTACATCGAGTCTGATGTATCAAGAGTTTGATTCCTGACCATGGCCTTATCTGTGTAGAGTTTGTATGTTCTCCCCGTGTTTGCGTGGTTTTTCTCAGAGTGCTCCAGTTTCCTCCCACACTCCAAAAACATACTAGCAGGTTGATTGGCTATTATCAAATTGACCCTAGTCTGTGTGTGTGTGTGTGTATGTGTGTGTGTGTGTGTGTGTGTGTGTATGTGTGTGTGTGTGTGTGTGTGTGTATGTTAGTAAGTGAAGTTCTCTGTACAGCGCTGTGGAATAAGTGGCACTATATAAATAGCTGCTGATGATGATATTCAAGGTCAAGCACATGCAGGCAATACTTCCTCCTTGGATACGTGAGTAACTCACATATGCAAAGTAAAATCATACACACATATAAGTGCATTTTTATTTTCTCCTCTGTCTGACTCACAAGCAGATGTACTTTTTGAACTACCTGCATCGTTATTGCTGATTGACAGAGGAACACACAGGCGTGCATTTCCTTCTTTACCCTCAATCACTGTATTACTTTTATACACTCATGATTCATGACATAATTGTCATACTAACATTGTATATTAAGCATTATCACATCAACCTGTACTGTTGTAAGGTATAATTGCATGATACTGCATGATATCAAAAAAACATTTTGGGCCTGAGTCATTAAGAAGAGCAAAGCAAAAAAAAGGAGTAAATGATCTTTCGGACAAACCATGTTGCAATGCAAGGGGTTCAAATTAGTTTATGGTTTTGCACGTCAATTAAATACTGGCTGTTTTTATATGTAGCACACAAATACTTGACAGCTTTATTTTTACACTGAATTTAAAGTTGATCTAGGACAAGCCCCACCAAACTATAAATCTGTCCCCACATATTAAATTGACCCACCCCTCCAATGCAACATGTCCCCCCCCCCTTCCAATGCAACATGTGTTGCCCAGGTGCAAAGTTACTCCTTTTTCATTCTTTGCTCTCCTTAATGACTCAGGCCCTTTGAACATACCTCTATCGCAGTAGTACACATTTGTTTTTAAATATAACACACACAAAGTTTTTTTTTAACTAATCAACTGTTTTTAATAAACAAAGAATACATTTTTGTAACTTAAAAAAATATAAAATGAAATGCAATTTTTTTTAACATAACAAAATATTTCAGATTGTTTTTCTTTTTTCTATTTTTTTTTTTTTATCAAAATGTGGCATTTCCTCACCACCTGGAAAAAAAAGAAAAAAAAACATTTGAAAATTACAATATATTATATTATATTATAATATATATGACATTTTGTAAAAATATCTTAACTCTATGGGTGCAGTTTGTACCCACATTTTTCATTTTTACAGAGGTGCTACATTAAGAGACATTCTCTGCAAGTTTCATCTTATTCTGAACACAGTACTAGACAGAGGACTGTATTTTGGTGGCACATGCAGATATATTGGGGGTGTGGGGGGTTGTATGGTAACAATTGCTTATTAGGCCCATAAAGTCAGGAAAGGGATCTGGGAGTCACTATTTCAGGTAATGCAGATAATCAATGTAACAAAGTGTTAGAACCACAGCCACTGATAAGCCTCTAGAGCCGAGCTAATATAAGTCTTCACCTTTAGCAGCCGCCTTTCCCATGGAACTGTACACGTTCACCGGTACAGGACTTATCTCTATGGCAGTAGAGGCTTAACAGGGTAACTGCGATAGGAACAAGGTAGCAGGAAGACTGGAGAAAGTTCAGGACTAGGGTAGCAGAACAATGGTAAGAGGAAGGGTCAGATTAAAGGCCAAAGGTCAGGGCTGGCAGCAAACAAACTGGTCCAAACTTCAGGCAGAGGTCAGGGTCACAGGCAAAGAAGTGTTATCCAAAATCCAGGCAGAGGTTAGGATCACAGCCATAGAAGAAAAATCCAAATCCAAGTAAACATCAACAATGAGGAATCAATCAGAATGGCAGGAAAGGTAGATCAGGGAACAAGCAGGTCAGCAACACACAGGCAGTGGATGCTATAACCGGCAGGAAGCCTAAGCCCTCCCTGCCTTAAATACATGGAAGGGCCAATGAAAATCTGAGAGGCACAAGAGGGAGAATTAGCCCCAGCAGGAGACTAATAAATCTCTAAGATTTGCGCACGCACCCAGCTGCCCGGATTGCGACGGTGATATGCAGAGCGTCCCGGCCGTTGCCATGGTGATGGCTGGGACGAAAACCAGAAGTGTCGTCCCGGTCACCATGATGACGGCTGGGACGCGTCTAAGGGGCCAGAGGCATCACCACGGCTCATAACAGAACCCCCCCCTTGAGGAGGGATCAAGGAACTCTGACATCCTGGTTTCCCAGGGAATTGTTTAAAGAATTTTTTGAGGAGTTTCTCAGCATGCAGGTGTCTCCGAGGAACCCAAGAACGTTCTTCCGGGCCATAGCCCTTCCAGTGAGCCAGGAAATGGGTTTGACCCTCCACCTTCTTAGAGTCAAAAATCTTTTCCACAACATATACATGTGATCCATGTACCTGAACAGGCCGAGGTTTTCGTGACTCATAGGACCTGAATTTTTTAGATAAGGCAACGAGTTTCAAAAGAGAACAGTGGAATGTATTCAGAGTTTTCAATGGCGATGGAAGTTTCAGCCTAAAGGCAACGGAATTAAAATTTTTAATAATAATAATAATAATAATAATAGGTCCAATGAACCTAGGTACAAGCTTTTTGCAGGGTTGTTTAAGCCTAATATTCCAGGTGGAAAGCCAGACCTTGTCACCCACTTTAAAAGAACAGTTCCTGCGATGACAGTCTGCGAAAAATTTTGATCAAAAAGAAGCCTGGAGCAATGCGGGGTGTACCTTTTTCCAGATATTTTTTAGGCGGAAGGCTGTAGGACGTATATCAGGCAAACTAGAGGGAGAAATAGAAGACAGACAGTTGTCTCTGGGATGATGGCCATAATTATAAAAGAATGGAGACATGCAGGTGAAGGAATGGCAAGAATTATTATAAGCAAATTCGGCCCAAGGGAGTAAAGAAGCCCAGTTGTCATGAAACTTAGATATGAATAACTAGAGAAATTGCTCCAATGACTGGTTGGCTCTTTCTGTCTGCCCATTCGACTGTGGATGGTATGCAGAAGATAGGCTGATGTTAATATATAGGAGTGTACAAAAAGATCTCCAAAATGCGGCGACAAATTGTGATCCATGGTCGGAAACAATGTCTTCAGGGAGACCATGGAGGCGAAAAATATGCCGAACAAATAATAAAGCCAAGATTTGAGCACTGGGCAACTTGGCTAAAGGAACGAAATGTGCCATTTTTCTAAAACTATCTACCACCAACCAGATGGCGGTGTGTGCGGATGACCAAGGTAAGTCTACGATGAAGTCCATTGAGAGATGTAACCAAGGTTTAGTTGGACTAGGTAGAGGCATCTGTGGACCTGAGGAAAAGCTTCTGACAGATTTATTTCTGGCACAATCTTCACAAGAAAGAACAAAATCTTTAACATCAGAGGATAAAGAAGGCCACCAGACAGTACGTGAAAGAATTTCAGTATTCTTGGAAATTCCTGGATGTCCAGCATTTTTACTTTTGTAGGCTTCAGATAGTACTACCTTCCGAAGGTGGACAGGCACACACAAACGGTCTTTAGGGGTCTCTAGAAGTGCTATCTTCTGAAAATGTTGAAGATTTTCCCCAAGGCTTTGCGTCAATCCGGCATGAATTAGAGTTGAAGGAGTAATAGAAAGAGGTTCTGCCGTTGGGGAATGGCAGGAGATGAAACTCTGGGAAAACGCATCGGCCTTCACGTTTTTTGTACCTGGTCAATAGGATATGACAAATCTGAAGCGGGTAAAAAACAAAGCCCAGTGACCCTGTCTGGGATTCAGACGTTTAGCAGATTTAATAAACAACAAATTCTTGTAATCAGTAATGACAGAAACTGTGTGCTTCGCTCCTTCAAGCCGATGTCGCTACTCTTCAAATGCCCATTTTATGGCTAAGAATTCATGGTTGCCTACGTCATAATTAGCCTCAGCTTTAAAGAAATTTCCGTGAGAAATAGGCACGCGGATGCAGTTTGTGGTCACGAGGGTCTTTCTGAGACAATATGGCTTCTGCACATATATATATCGGAGGCATCTACCTCCAGCAAAAAAGGTAGATTGGGATTAGAGTGCCCCGGGATAGGGACAGAAACGAATGCAGCTTTCTGGTCCTCAAAGGGCTTAATTGCATCGGAAGTCCAATTTATGGTATCAGCTCCCTTGACAGTTATTGGTGCTACCAAATGTGAAAAAGCACAAAAAACCTTTGTATGGCATTAAGATTGGTTGGCCGCACCCACTCCACAATTGCCTGAACCTTGCTAGGCTCCATGGAAAACTCGGAGGAGGAAATCACGTACCCAAGAAACGACACCTTTTGGACTTTAAATTCACATTTCTCCCTTGTAGCAAAAAGTTGGTTTTCCCTGAGTTTTAAGAGAACTTGCTTAACATGGAGACGATGCTGCTTGAGTGATGAAGAATAAATTAGGATGTCATCCAAGTATACTACAATGAAATGACCCAGAAATTCACGGAGGACATCATAAATCAGATCTTGGAATACCGCAGGACCATTAAATAGGCCGAATGGCATTACCAGATACTCATAATGACCTGAGTGGGTGTTAAAGGCAGTCTTCCATTCGTCACCTTTCCGAATGTGTACAAGATTATATGCCTCATGCAGATCAATTTTAGAAAACACAGTAGCACCCCGGAGCTGATTGAATAAAACAGATATGAGTGGAAGCGGATAGGTGTTCTTTATGGTGATTTTATTTAGGCCGCATTAGTCAATGCACGGCTGAAGCGTACCATCTTTTTTGGAAACAAAGAAGAATCCATCTCCCAGAAGGACTTAGAAGGCCCGATGAAACCCTTCTGAAGGTTCTCCTTCACATAACCTTCCATAGCCTGGGTTTCAGGTATACAAAGCGAGTACAATCTTCCCTTAGGAAAAATGGAGTCAGGTACCAAATCTATGGCACAATCGTAATAGCAATGAGGAGGTAAAGTATCGGCAGCTTTTTTGGAAAATACATCCCGGAATTCATGATAAGTCAAGAGGTAGTTGGTCCGGCAAGGGTTGGATCCCCCGACCAGGCATGAAAAAACAGGCAGTATTTAACTTATGTGCAAAACAGAATACTAATTTGCACCCCTTGCATTGTAACATGGTTTTGTCCAGGAGACTGAAATAAGAAGTTTCTCAAGTTAAGATCCTTAATGAATCAGGCCCTAGAATCTGATTGGGTTGCTATAGGCAACATCTCCACTTTTTCAAACCCGCAGCTTGATAAATTTATCCCCCAGATCTTTTGTCTGCTTAATTTATAAATTACCTTTGGTGCCTTGAAAAAGAGGGGGTTACATTTTAAACAGCTGTAAATCCTAAACCCTTTCTCCAATTTGGATTTGAATACCCTCAAATTAAAACTCATAGTCAGCACCTTAGGCCCTTATGCATTATTTAACTGTAGCTTGAATATGTTTTGGTAAACAGCTAAAATAATAAAAATTGTGTTAGTGTCCAAATATTTACTTAACTGTATGCCAAATAATCTTGTGAATCTGGGGGACCAAGATTGTTCCCCGTTATCTTTCTGATGGCCAGCAACCTCAGCCTCTTCCACCCATGGATGATAATATTCTGAAACAATTCCCTTATGCATTGTAGATTTTGGGGTTCCATTGGATGTATTTTGTATATGTCTCAGAGTGAATATTTTAAAACATTGGGCAGACAATTTAAAACATTCTCATGTATGCCATGCTTTGGAAACAACAATATTGTTCCTACTGAGACGCTCATGAGAAAGTTTCACCAACCTCATTTCAGTAAGCAGTCAGCAATTCTGCACTTTCTGTTTAGAATCTAAATGGCACAATGGTGTCCATCTGCCATGATATTACCATATTATTATATGAGATGAGTGGTGTCAGGAGAATTGATAATCATGCCAAACATATGTGTGTGTGTGTGTGTGTGTGTGTGTGTGTGTGTGTCTATGCTGTGCTTAGTCATCACTATTAACCGTCACTTACACTTGACCTTGAACGGGTGCAAATCTTACATCTGAAATGGAACATACTTCTGTGTGCAGCAGAACTAGAAATCTTCCGTATCGGGTTTAGGCATTCTGTCCATATAGTCTTGTGCTCTTGTAAGTGTCTTTTGTGCTAAAAAATGAATTGCATACTCTTGCGTTCTCTTGTTATAGTTTGGTTCTGGGCATGCGTAGAAAAATTTTATGCATAATACGGCACACATCGGCATTTGCATTCCTTAATGAATCAGGTCAATGGTGTCTAAATATTCTGCCTCTCTTGCTCATCTGATTGCATACGTGTTGCCAGAATTTTACCAGTGCAGAATATTTATTACTACCACACATTTATATTTATTAATACCACACTTTCTAGCATCTATTCGATTAGAGCAGACATGTCAAATATGCGCCCAGATGCACGTTTTATTTTATTCGGTTAAGTTATTTAAATATTCACTGAATATGACAGAACAGTTTGCATGTGAGTTCAGTCAACCTTCCCCACAGTGTCACGTGTGTGTGGTAATTCCGCTTGTCTCCTTCCACCCACACTGTATGTTGTCGCATGCAGCGAGAACAGTACACTTTTGTAATTCAAGCAAACTGCTTGGTACTAGGTGCACTGTGACTGTTTGTGCTCAAAACATTATCATTATTCATTTCATAAGTTAGTGTACAAGTACATTTATATGACAGTTTGTCGACTGTTTATCAAATGTATTACCCGTGTATGCTGTCAATGGTTATTTCTTTCTTTTTAGTTTTCTTGCGACCCACACAATCTTTGACTTTGATTATTTGCCCCAATTGGGGTTTTGAGTTTGACATGCCTGGAGTAGAGTAATTCTGTCAGGATTTCTAGCATTAATTCCATGAAGAGAATTGTAGATTGAACAAAGTAGTTTTATTAAGGTAGATGTACACGGAAAATAATTGATATAGTTAAATGATAAATGGCAACTCCGATGAAGGTAGCAGATTTAAACAACAGGACTGGCAATTATAGCATGAATAACTCAGGAAGTCACAAATTGTAACACAGCTCATAGAGGCAGTACAGAGTGGCTGGATTACTAGACCTGGCTCAGAGGCTGGAGAACAGAGAAGGCAGAAGACACAGGATGTACCATGGTGTCAGGATACCTGGTTTACTCAGGCACAAGGCACTGGATGAACCATAGGCGTCAGGACTCAAGGTTTTGCTAGAAGGCATGAGGCACTGAATGAACCACAGATGGCAGGATACCTGGATTTCTCAGGAGGCATGAGGCACTGGATGAACCCATGGATGGCAGGATACCTGGTTTACTCAGAGACACAAGCTACTGGATTACCCACGGGAGTCAGGACTTAAGGTTTGCCAGGAGGTACAAGGCACTGGATTGATGCACAGGTGACAGAATAGAGGAGGGTCAAACAAGACAAAGAGTCAAAAGTTGGGAGAGCCACAAAGGTATCAGGGAATGAGCTGAGGAGTAGTCAAATACGGAGCCAGGGTCTTGGTCAGAAGATAAGCAGCAAATGGAGGAATAAGCAGGGGCCAATACCAGGAAGTCAAACAGGAACAGGAACTGCTGCTGCTGGTTCTGAAGAACCAGCAGCAGGCAGGGACAACAATGAACTGTCACAGATTACTGGAAGAAGCAGTCTTGTAAGGCAGTGAAACTGGTGTGGATGCTAATTAAGGAAGGAAATAACTCTTGCTAGTGAGGTGGTACAATGTTAACACAGCAGCACCTCTGGTGGTAGAGAGGTACTGCAGGCCAGATTCACATAATGGCAAGGTCCAAACATAATTCATAGAAGACAGGCGATGCAGGATGCAAACAGCATCCCCATGGGAGATGCTGCAGTGCAGCCAGAGGCAGATGTGACAAATTCACTTTAAGGCTAGACACAGAGTTTAGTGTTTCTGTAACAGCATGTTTAATGGAACTTACTAAAACAGCTTTGCAAGGCCTAAACCATATAGTATCATAGATGTGTTAATGATGTTAGCAATGCATACTTACTTGCAAATTGTGTTTGAGTGTTGTGTGTAAAGCTCATTATCATTAATCATATGTATTTCTTACTGTTCAATTAAATGTAATTGGTATGGACCCAGAAATATTGTGGGCAATTAAAGGGTGGGAAGTATCAATTGAGCCTCATCTTGACACAGAAATTGTGCCTGGACTGTTATCCTGTCCCTCGCTTCCTTGGGACCAAGTAATAGAGTATTAGGGCTACCACCCTGGTCTGAAGAGTTACTCTTTCTTGCAAGATCAGCAAAACCAAAGATAAGCAAAAAAAAAAATAATAATAATAATAATTTTCTGAATTCTCTGATTAGTAACTTTTGTGTATGTGTGCATGCACTGCATTCCTAGGTTTACACACCATTTGTGCGTACTCTCCAGCCCTACATGTGTTCTAAGAAGAATTAGAGATGGAATTCTCACTTCCTCACACTACCTCAATCTGCATTAGACACATTTAACACACAAAGTTTAATGCAATAATTATTCAGTTTCAATAAGCATTTCTAGGATTTACATTTTTTCACTGCTCAGTGCACCAGTACATAATGTTTAGTGACTAATATAGCATTTTTGGTAGATACTTACAGTATAGCTATGCATTGACCATGCAGTGACTGCATAATTCATATATGGCTCAAATGAAGTAAACTTTGATTAGCTGGTCCTTTTCTGATTGGAAATGAAAATTGCATTCATTGATGTAGACACTTCACAACATAGTAAGGATAAGGCTGAGATTCTTCTGTTTACTAACCATCCTAAACATTCCAGACAACTCAGGACCAAGTAGACTTGATTGTGACTTGGCTTTTAAAAGCCAGTTGTCCAAGTAGTGAACTTCTGTATGCAGCTACCTCTTTGATGAAGTTAGGAATAGTCTCAGATAATTTCTCCTCTGGCCACCAGAGGTCACTATTGTTGGCCAGTACTGTTTCTGAGGAATCCATCTTGGATCCAGGGCGTGTTTGAAACTTTGCTTGTGTTATATTGACTAAACACTTAGACCCTGACATACATCTGTTTACTCTTTTCTGTATCAATATGGCTTACTTTGTATATCTGCTGTTAGTCACTGAACTTCAGCTAACACACACGTATAGTGACAAAATACTCAAGCCTTGCAATGGAGTCTGCAGAATATATTACTATGTTAGTTTAAGGTCAGTCAAAATTGAAATACCTGAAAGAATGCCTTGCACCTCTGGATTTACAGTATAAGCAGGAAGCTCAAGTTAATTCTCAAAAGGCCCTGGATGCACATATTGGTTTTCAAGAATTTTTAATTAAGATATCCCAACATTAAAATGGTATTTTAGAATTGGAAAATCGATCTCCACAATTACCTGTAGTTTCATCATCTACTGCTACTCTCACTCTACTGTCAGCCTGGTTTGGAGGGAATTCCCAAAAGTTCTGTGGGTTCATTAATCAGTGTAAGTTGCACATTGAACTGTATGACTTCAATTTTTAGAAGTGTTGAAGGTATCTTTTTGTTACTTAAAGTTGCTTCTTTGTCATGAGCCTATTATTATATTAAAACCTCTAGTCTAATACTATAAAGGCTTGATCGATTTCTCAAAGCCATGAGACAAACTTTTGATCATACAAATCAGAAGCATACTGCTGAAAAGACATTATTGGAACCATGCCAGGGTAGATGCTTAATAGCAGAATATACTGCAGATTTCGAAGGTGGGTTCTTAACACTACATGGACTTCTGAGGTGCAACTGTCTGTTTAGCATAAAGGACTGTCTCATTCCATCAACTAAACTTGATCCTTTTACCTACCATTCTTTTCACATTGCTACTGGACTGATCAAGAGAAGACTACAGAAAAGGACCTGAACCTGGAATTATAAGAATATTTTGTGAACACTTCACAAATGAAGGCTCAACTAAAAAATAAAGCAATGACGTATAAAAACTTGTGTCTCTATTGTGGCAAACCCAGATATTATGTGGCAAATTGTCCCAGAAGACCTATTACATAAATTAATTATTAGTATAGGTACCAATCTGAATGAGGTCACCTTGTCATGGTAGTCCAAGTCTGGGCTTTCAGCTCCACTCTGCATGAGTGAGCTACCTAGCCAGGTCACGCACGCGCATATCCACACAGACTGGCTTGGCAAAGCGGTAAGTTATCCCTTACCACTCCGTCAGTATCAGGTACAATAAAGATAAATTACAGTGTTAGGTGATTAGTCCTAAAAGCAGTGGTGTTTGTAAAGCTGTGCTAGATAACAATTGTTGTAGTACTGTATGCAATACTGAGTTGTGAGATATACATATAGCCTGGCATTGTGAGGTATATATACTGGTGAAATCCACATGAGAACATATAGTTTATATTGGTTTATGCTGTGAGATAGCATATGGAGACTTGTGTGGTGAGATAACATATATAGATTGTGTTATTCATGCGGTAAAATAGGAATGTATAGGAGCTTATGGTTCCATCTATATGAGTAGTATATGTTTGCATTTGTGGGGTAATATAGGAATGATAACATAGCAATATATGGTTGCATTTTTGTAGTAATATGGAGACATCAATGATGTTTGTGAGATAATGTAAGAGCATATTATTTATGTTGTGATTTGTAGTGAGTTATAGTTAGTAATGAGACTTGTAATGCGAATTGTAGTGGAATTTTGGATACACACACACACAAATGTATAGTAGAATCTGTTTGTAAGTGACTGGAAGGAAACTAAGTGTTGTGTGTATGATTGTAAGCCCCATTTCTGGGATATCTGCTTTTATGTGACTGAACAGTATATAGTGATACATGTGTCTAATAGAAAGAGTTCATCTAGAGCAAAAACAGAATATTTTTTCTTGGAAAAACTGAAAATTACCTTTGAGAATGGTTAATTAGTTATTAAATGGTCATTAGCATATTTGCCTCTCTATTTAACCCCCAGATGTAGCGTGTAAAAGGACATGCTATTTGCATGTCCTTTTACACACATCTTGGTTTCCTTTATAGCAGTAAAACTGCCATAATATCAAAAAGCAAATCTAACTTTTGCTTACATTTTTGAGTAAAACACTGAAACTCTAATAAAGGCACTAAAACAGCTGAATGGTGATGATCTGGATCTAGCAAAGCTAATTTATGGACCACTGCACAGATTGCTAGAAGGCATACAGTCCACATATTGTACTTTATTATGAATAGCACCAAAAATGGGTCACAGCAAAACACAGCCTGTATGCAGCTCCAGAATTAAATAATAATAACTTTAAAAAAAAAACCAAGTTTTAAGATTTTGCTTTGCTACTGTAGAAGTAAAGTACATTCTTTTGCAATAAATATTGCCAGGGAAACAATCTGTAATTAGTACTTTTTTCCAAAAACTAAAATATTCCTCTATAACGTTATATATATATAAAAAAAAGTGATTTTAACCTGTGAATTGGCATATTATTTCAGCTTTCCCCCCCCCTTATATTTTATCAGCTTTACGTGACACATAGGACATTATGCATTTGTTGTAACAGATATATGAATACAGAACAGAATTGTGCATATTGCAAAGATCTCTGGACCCCAAAATAGGATCCAGCCCCCCCTAATGCCTTAGGGACATAAAGATCACCTTCGCAACAACAGCCACATTAACAAATATAAACCAGGGTCAATAAAGACCAGTATACTATAACCAGCAATGACCAACTATTCATACTTATTTATACAACTTATCTATATGTATTTATGGACAACCATTTTACATAAAGCATCAAACCCATGAAGGAAAGCCATAATATACCTAGCAAAGGACCAATATGTCAAACCCAGCAAAGGGCCAGAATATAAACTTTCCAGCATATTCTAACAAATAACAAGCAGTTCATTCTGCCCAGTTTCATTACAAAATATCTTACCCACTAAGAACAAGCAAATTTCTCCCGATGTGATATCATTAACAATTTTACTAATGACTGAAAGTCCCGATCGGCACGCTGATTCATGTGTACACACACCATGCATGCTTTACAAGCTTTACCTTCAGATCTTTGCTCTTCATCTGTAGTAACCATCAGCTGAAAAGATTGTGACTTTGGAAACTCTATGGAGATCTGGTCATGAGTGCATACACACTGCAGATCCTAAATGACATTGTTCCATCATTGAAAGAGATTTAAAGTCCATTTATAAAATCAAACCAAACAATACAATGTGCTTTGAAACGATAATCATTAATTGTTGGCGTATATACACACTAATGCGACATCGGGCCGAACTCCATCTAGCTCGCCGGTTTGACCAACAAGAAACCGAGCAGGATCAGCTCTTACCATGTCTTGAAAGGGTGGTAGTCCGTCTGGATTCTCTACAGAACTCCCTAGCCGCATATCACTCTGTGACGGTCTCCTCTTCTACGGCAACTCTGCAGACCTCTATCTTTGCGCCTGCTGCTAGTTCCACACTATGCATTCCCCCACCAGTGAAGAATGACAACAGTGAACCGAAGAAATGCAGAGGCTTCCTAAATCAATGCACTATCCAGTTTGAGTGTAATCCTAGCGCCTTTCCCTCTGAACCAGTTAAGGAGGCCTTTATCATCTCCTTGGTCATCTCAGTGGTCAAGCAATTGCGTGGGACTCACTGCTTCAGGAGCGGGAGGATCCTCTTCTTCAGCATTCGGCAGCTTTTATTGAAACATTTTGGAAAATATTTGATGAGCCTTGCTGAGTTTCCTTCACAACTTCTTGTCTCTTAAATTTGCGTCAGAGATCTCTGCCCATTGGACAGTATGCAGTTCAGTTTTGAACCCTGGCGTCAGAAGTAAAATGGAACAATGAGGCACTTGTCGCCACCTTCTGTCAGGGCTTCATGGACCTATTAAAAAATGAACTCATCTCCAGAGAGCTTAACTTGGATTTGGATTCTTTAATCTCACTCAGTATCAGAGTTGATGTTCATTTTAAGGAGCGCACCCAGGAGAGGTCCTCTACTAGACTTTTTGCACCTTGCCTTGCGCCACAATTCCAGTAGTGCCTATGCAGATCAGATGCTCCCGCCTGACTCCTGAGGAGTGAGAGGCATTTTAAACAAAATGTTTGTCTTTATTGCGGAGAACCGGGTCATTTTCTAAACTCTTGTTCCAAGAGACCAGGAAACATTCTCTCCTAGCCTGTAAGAGGGAGGCCGCACTAGGAGCTACTTCACCTACTCCCTGTTCTGCTCCGAATTCTGATCTCCTGATGCCCATCAGGTTGGATGGTCCTAGTGGCCCTTATGAGACTTCAGCACCAGAAATTTTATCTCCTCTGCTCTAGCTTCGCGACTCCGTATTCCCATTGTGTCTTTGCCACAGCTGCTTCTCCTCACCTCTGTGGACGTTAACCGTGTCACTAATGGTTCCATTACCAGTATCAATTCCCTCATTTGGCTGTCAGTAGGAGTCTTGCATCAAGAGTGGATTCAGTTTCTGGTCCTGCCACGGTCCATCAATTCCCTCATTTTAGGGATACACTGGCTTCAATCCCATGCTCCCCAACTCGACTGGGACCTTGCTCAAATTCTCTCTTGGGGACCACAGTGTCATACACGGTGTCTCATCCCTGTGTATCCTCAGTTTCTTACATCGCCTGTCACATTCTCGCTTCTGAGCCTTCTCTACTATCCATCTATTCATCTTTCATGGATGTTTTTAGTAAGGCTGATTCCAAGATCTTACCTCCTCACTGTTCCTGTGATTGTGCCAAAGACTTGGTTCCAGGCAAGCGAATCCCCAGAGGTAGGATCTACCATCTTTCTCTCCCCGAGACCCAAGCAATGTCTCAATATATTACTGAGACTCTGCAATGTGGGTTTATCTGGAAGTCCTCTTCCCCCGCTGGAGCAGGTTTCTTCTTTGCGAAGAAGAAGGATCGTTCTTTGCGTCCTTGCATAGACTATCACCAGTTAAATAGCATCACCATCAAAACCATTATTCGCTTCCTCTCATTTCGGAACTTTTGATAAACTTATAGTTCAAAGATTTTTTCTAAACTTGATCTCCGCGACACCTATAATTTGATCTGCATTGGAAAAGAGGGTGAATGGGAATTACGAGTACCTAGTTATGCCTTTTGGTCTTTGGAATGCCCCCACAGTTTCCAGTCTTTTGTGAATGAGATTTTCAGAGACCTCCTACATGTGTCCGTGGTGGTGTATCTTGATGATATTTTTATTTTCTCCCCGGACTTATTCTCTCATTGTGCTAATGTCAAAAAAGTACTCACCCGCCTTTGCAAGCATCGACTTTTCTGCAAACTAGAGAAATTTTTAGGTTACCTGGTATCTGCATCCGGGTTACAAATAAATTCTGAGAAGGTTGCTGCTTTTACCAACTGGCCCTTACCTCAAGGGCTGAAGGCTTTCCAAAGGTTTGTGAGGTTCACTAACTATTATCTGCAGCTCATCAAGGGATTCTCCACCATCATAGCTCCAGTCACTGATCTCACTCAAAAATCTGCTATCCCTAAGGTTTGGCCTCCTGAGTCTGTGACTGCCTTCAATTCTTTGAAAAAGGTTTTCCAACCAGTAGGAACCCTTCTTCCTAGAAGTTGACAACTCCTCCATTGGAGGAGTTGTCAGGAGTTCATCTTCCAATGCGGGTTCTTCTTTAGAAGATTCTCTCCCATCAAAATAAACTATGGCTTAAGCCATAAGGAGCTTCTGCCCGTTAAATCTTCCTTAGAAGAGTGATGCCACTTTCTCGTAGGAGCTATTCACTCTGACCATAAAAACCTTATTTTCCTCCAAGATGCTCAGTGTCTAAATCCACGCCAAGCACGTTGGGCATCATTTTTTGCCTACTTCAATTTGATACTTACCTATCGCTGGGTTCCAAGAATCTTCAGGCTCGCGTCTTGTCACGCTCCTTTCACAACTCTGACTTACTCCCTTCTCTCGAACCCCGACCCATCATTGATCCTACTAGGATTGTGACCTTGATCAAAGATTCTTGCAATACCCCTCCCTCGGGATATTCGTACTTGGAACCACATCTGCGTCTCAAAGCATTGCAGTGGACTTACTCGTCCATGCTTGTCGAACATGCTTTCCTGATCTGGTGCTATTGGTGGCATACTTTTCACCTTGATGTTCGTAAATTCGTCTTGTCTTGTGTGACTTGTGCCTACATTCACCTTGTGTGACATTCACCATTGGGTCTTCTCCTTCCTCTCCCTGTTCCTGATTGTCCATGGTCTAGCTAATCCATAGATTTTATCACGGTTTTCCGTCCAGTGTTGGATTCAATACTATCTGGGTGGTTGTTGAACGCTATTCTAAGATGGCCCATTTAGTTTCTTTGGTTGGTCTGCCTTCTGCCTCCCAGTTGGCTCACATTTTTATTAAGGAGATTTTCAGACTCCACAGCTGTCCTCAGGAAATTATATCTAAACGGGGCATGCAGTTTGTGTCTCACTTTTGGAGATTTTTTTGCAGGAGCCTGAATCTTGACTTAAAGTTTTCCTCGGGATATCCTCCTCAAACCAACGGCCAGACGGAACTAGTGAATAAAGACCTCAAGATTTTCTTACGTTGTTTTTCCTTAAAAAACCAAACTAATTGGAGTAATCTTCTTTTTTGGGCTGAATTTTCCCATAATAATCATGTTCTTGAATCCTCCGGTTCTTCACCCGTTCTTGTTGTTTTTGGCACCCACCTCATCCTGCCAGACTTCTTTCCTAACCCTCGTTTTTCTGTCCCTGGAGCGGATTCATTAATCCAGAATTTTCCCAGCATTTAGTCTCTGACTAAGGTCTGCTTGATGGAGTCCTCTCTATATTATAAACCCTCCACAAATCGAAATCAGAAAGTCTAACCTGTTCTCCATGCCGGTGACAAGGTCTAGTTTTCCACACAAAAACTGAGACTCCAAGTCCCACCCATGATGTTGGCTCCATATTTTGCGTCATCAATCCAGTGTCACGGGCACTAGGAGTCTTTACCCAGTATCACCCGCTGATGGTCTTATCAGAGCAGTAGAGTTGGTATATGATACTCTGATGGCAGGGTGATAATGGAACTGGAAACAGCAGATGGTTAGAGAATGCTCAGAAAGTCTATGACTAGCAGCACTGGTAACCAATAGGTAACTGAACACGAGGATCTGGGTGGACAAGGACACGTGAGGGTAGTCAGTGGTCTGCGCACGGCAAGTTGTACCACTGCTATAGTGAGAAGAATGTCCAGGAGTAATAAGGAGGTGGAAGTCAGCGGTCTGCGTATAGCAAGTTGTACCGCTGTCTGTAGTGAAGGAATGGAATCCAGGTGAAGGCAACGGGGAAGTCAGTGGTCTGCGAGTAGCAAGTTGTACCACTGCTTATGTGAGAGGATATATGCAACTGGTGACACAGGGAAACAGGAATCAGTGGTCTGCCTCTAGCAAGTTGTACCACTGAATATATATGTGAGGAAGGACACGAGGAGATAAATGCTATGCAGAGTCTACACGGGTACACTGAACTTGATCCCACGTTGAACTGCACACAATGATAATAATGAATGAACAGCACTGCACAGATAAACAAAGTCACTCAAATAGTCCAGCAAAAGGAAACACAGTCAATAATAGCAATAGTCTCAGAGGATGGAAACTCCGGAGGAGAACAACTCAGTCCAGATGGATATGCAATACACCAGCACAGTCAATGAGAAGTATGCATACCGTGGTTCAGATGAGCAGGCTGTTAGAGATAGCTGCAGGGATACCTGAGCGGCAGGGAACCGGCGAGATGAGAAGTCCTTGCAGAATGGACGTGGCAGGTAGGTGCAGCGCACTTGTAGGTAGGCCAGCAAGGACGACAAATACTCAGGAAGCAGTAGTATATCGAATAGAACAGCAGGAGACCACGGGAGAGTTGAAGCGATGTAGCAAAGCTGGAAGCCGAGGAGCGTAGACTCGATGCAACAGGCAAGTTGACACAAATGGACACACTGTAGAAGCAGTAGGCAGCGGGTCAACTGACGGCAGGTAGAATGCAGACTGGAGCGCTGAGACGAGCAGACTCTGTAGACACGCTGAAGTAGCGAACAGGAATCAGCTGCTGGAGTCACGATGAAACACAGGAGAGTTTGCAGTAATCTGTAACTGTAGATATACGGAGGCAGCGGATAGGAATCAGCTGCTGGAGTCACGATGAAACACAGGAGAGTTTGCAGTAATCTGTAACTGTAGATATACGGAGGCAGCGGATAGGAATCAGCTGCTGGAGTCACGATGAAACACAGGAGAGTTTGCAGTAATCTGTAACTGTAGATATACGGAGGCAGCGGATAGGAATCAGCTGCTGGAGTCACGATGAAACACAGGAGAGTTTGCAGTAATCTGTAACTGTAGATACACGGAGGCAGCGGATAGGAATCAGCTGCTGAAGACACTAGGAACACGAGGAATAGAAGTGGTCTGGAAACCACAAACGGCAAACAGGAATCAGCATAAGCTGAACACACAAGCAGGCACTGGAACACCTTCAGAGACTCATGAGGAATGAGACTCCAAGATCAGGCCACGTGGTATTGACCACAGGTGCTTAATATAGGGAGTGTTGCCTGATCAGCCAATTAAGTTAAAGGAACAGAACTGAAGGTTAAAAGGGACTGCACATGCGCAGTACCTCATAATAATGGACGGACACGGTTCCTAGCTACCTTAGAAGTAGCACTCACAGTCCGGTGAGTGACATCCAGTAACTTTCAAGCTCTGTTTACGTTCATGATACCTTCCATATCTCTCTCCTGAAGCCATTGGTACTTAATGAGTTTGTTCACATACCCTTTCGTCCATTACCCATTCAAACCTCTTCTGGTGAAGTATATGAGATCAGTCATATTTTGGATTCTCGCATCTCTCGTGGACATCTGCAGTATTTGGTCCATTGGAAGGGCTTCAGTCCAGAGGATATATCCTGGATAGATAAGAATGATCTTCAAGCACCCTTCCTACTGAAAAGATTTGACAGGAGCTCCCATAATCCTGCTCAGTCCCGGAGGAGGGGTGTGAGAACTGTCAGGCGCCATTCCTGTGGTCTTCCGGGACGGCCACCTTCCTTCCTGTTCCGTTGCCGCTTCTAGTTGCTTGCTACTCTGAAACCTGACAACAGCTGCTTACATTACCACTGCCAGTAATTAGCATTTCTGTCACTATTTAAGAAAGACTCTTGTAGCATTAGGTTGCCAAAGTATTAGGTCTTCTAGATCCGCGCACCTTGGATGTTGCTTCACTATATTCAGTCTGACTTCCTGGTTCTTGACTTGGCTAACTTTAACGCTTCCTTTGGATTCTCCCTTGGGTTCTGTAATTCCTTCCTGGTGCTTGACTTCTGGCTGCCTGACCATTCTTTTGGATACTCATTATGTACCTCGCTGACAGCTCGGCCTCACCTTTCCTTCCATGACTATCCGTTTGCCTACTGTTACTTCGCTGGTAGCCCTCCTGGAGAACCACGACCTGCGCGTCTCTTGCAGCTAAATCCAAACTCTCTTGCGGGGATCTCTGGTGAAGACAAGAGATGCATTAGATTCCTTGCTTTCAGGTTGGGCTGTATCAATACCAGCAAGTAGCTCTACATTCCTGACAACTCCATTTTGGGCCACAACATTTTCCTGTAGAGAAAGAATACTTTTTAGGCTTTTCCAACATAGACTGACAGCCAGAGTTGATAACAAGATCTTCAGCCTCATCTAAACAAGGTGAACGGAGCTATATCCAAATGCCTAAGATGGCCTTAGAACATAAAATGCCTCCTGCACAAATTATATGCCACACAATGGGCATTAAATCATTATTCTGAGGTGCAAAAATGTGCTCCGCTGGCCTTCCAATCCACTCTAATTAAGGAAGATGAAAGGGTTTTACATAGCTATATGCATCAGGGCTTTTGTATGTAATCTGCATTTAATTTGTATTTGATAAACCTGGAAAGAAAATGCAACACAATTTGTTTCCTGAAGTCATTAGAAGCTTTGCAATATGCTCTCCTAAAAGCACTTAGCTGGGCTACCCTCATCATAGGTCAGACTTTTAATTTAATCACCAACATCTGCCGATCTCTGTGGTTGCCTATGGCAGGCCTTTGGGATATGGCCCCAAAGTCACTAAACTTTCCCAATTGTGGAAAATCTGATTTGTTAAGGTTTAGGTTAAGGTCTGCCATAAAGCACATAAAGCACATTTTTTCAGATCACAAGAATGTTCATAAACCTACCATAAAGCCCTTTTATCAAGGGGGTCAGCCTTCAAAAGCCATTGGCCCGACCTGGGACTAATGAGGCTCGGGAAGATCCCAAAGAGGAGAGTCAACAAGTAGGCCACAATTCAATTCCAGAGGGCCAGTGCCTGGTGTTTGGACTTTCTTTAAAAAAGGAATACATTACAGTAAGTATACTTTCTTCTCGCTGTCATCCTTTAACACTCAGAGAGTGGTTGCTACAAGCAATTCAATTGGGGCTAAATCTTACTTTGATATGGTTCCCTCGATAGATATTTCCTTGTTCAAGGAATTGCAGTCATCTCCTGGATGAGGTCCTCACTCTCATAATCACGGGAAAATAGAACTGCTCAACTTGCATTGCAAAGGCTGGATCCATCATCTGTCCAGCAGAAAGCATGATGATGATTATGTTAATTGGCTGCTAACAAATTGACCCTAGTCTGTCTTTGTCTGTGTGTGTGTGTGTGTGTGTGTGTGTGTGTGTGTGTGTGTGTGTGTGTGTATGTGTGTGTTAGGGAATTTAGACTGTAAGCTCCAATGGGGCAGGGACTGATGTGAGCGAGTTCTCTGTACAGCGCTGCGGAATTAGTGGCGCTATATAAATAAATGGTGATGATGATGATGATGATCTTGTCAGACCTGTCCTCAATATCAGGTCCTTAAATCAATAATTGAAATAACAAAGGTTTTAAATGGAAAGCCTGCCAGATATCACATACCTGTTATTGTATAAAGATAGATCTAAAAGAGGCTTTTCATTCTATATCCATCCACCAAAACCACAGACAGGTTTTACTGGAGGAATCTCTTTTTCAGTGGACTATTGTGATGCTCGGCCTGACAACTGCCACCAATACGTTCAACTGAATCATGAATGCAGTTGCATCACATATCAGCAGACTGTTCACTAAACCATTTATTTGGATGATATGTTCTTAGTGCACCCAGATTACAGCACCTTAGAGCAGAACAGGGAATTGACTCTTTCTCTTCTTTTAAACCTGGGGTACACAGTAAACGAGCAGAAGTAAATTCTGAAACTGTCATAGACCATTTCTTTTACAGGATTCGACCTAGAAACCCATTCCTTTTCTCTGGCAGCTCTCTGGAAAAGTGGATAGAAGCACAGAAAATAATAGCTATTCAAAAATACAGAAATATGCTTCATACTCTGGAGTCATAGAAAAATACCTTAAGAAAAACCCCAGTAGTCGGGTTCAAATACGTTGGTATTTAAGCAAGCTAACAACACTGAGAAGGATTTGTTTACACATGTCAGTTGAATATTGCTTTTACATCAAACCCTGATGTCTGCAATCCTCTCTAGTAGGAGTAAACTTGCTTGAATGTATAAGAATTTATTATGCATTTTGTGACAATGTGAGTGTGATTTTAACTTTTTTAATAAACAGAATTCTAAAAAGATAATATACCAGAATTGGTATTTTGTTCTATCTTTTTCATATATTGAGCATCATTGAGTAAGGAATCTGAAAGATGAAGTCATTTAAAGGAAAGGAGTGCTTCTACCTGTCAGAGTATTGGCAACAATGAAATGATTGATATATTATATATGAAGTAAGTGCAACCACAAGAGAGGGTGGTGATGCACATATAAGAAGTACTGTACTGCGGTGGTAATGAAAAGCATTTAATGTACACTCTAATGGTCACAATTGATTATTAGGTTTTATATTATATAGGTTTTTTCACATTTTTTTCCATAGTGAGAAAAATTACTACACTGTATTATGTTTTCATTTTCTTCATATGGTGTAACATCATTGATGCTTTTTGATAACATTTGATTGGTGACTCTAATTCATCTGATTGGTTGAAAAGAAACAAACTACTAAGGCACAATACTTGACATCTAGGACTAAAAAAGAACTTGTTTCATCTATAGTTGGTGTATTCTATGCATATGGGTATTTGCACATGTATTTACACATTGTTTGTAATTTATGGTGTGAGAGACATCCTGAGCACACAAGAGAGTAAGAGAAGGCAGACAGCAGAGTGACTGCAGAGAGGCCCATCCTTTGAGTGAATGAAAGCAGGCTGACCGCATAGACTGTCTTACGCAGTCACATCACAGCTAGTGGGTGGAGCTTAGGTCAGCGGTAAGAAAGTTCCAGAGCTGGCTAAGTTAACATCATGTTGGGGAAAGCCATCTTTCTGGGGACCCGGGACAAGAGAAGAGGAGGTCCCGGGCTCCACTGGCATTTGGGATGTGGGTGTGTGGCAGAGCCGTGTGGCCAAAGATATGTCTTGGGATAAAAGCCCCATAGAAAAAAGCCCAGTTGAAGAAGTAGCATGCAGAAGATGTATCAAGGCCACATTGAGTGAAAGTTCCTGCTAGGGGCAGGGAAAGAGGGGGATAGTCACCATCATGGGTACCCCAGAATGGGGCCACCAGAAGTTACATTATTGTTGAAGGGGAGGTGTCCCAAAGTGTTGAGTGTGTGGCAGCTGCTATGGGAGAGCATGGTATGTAGAAAAGGAAGAGAGAGCCCCACAGAGATGCCATGGGAGACTGAGCTTTATTGTCCCTAAATGGAGGGAGATTTTCATGTACAGCTGCAGGATTGGACCCTGCAGTAAGAGGAAAGCTGTGAGACATTGAGAGGCTGTAAATCTGTAGTGGAAGAATTCCTGATATCTGACAATAATCTGGAAGTGGTCCCTCAAAATATTTTGTCAAATTCAGTGGATGGATGAAGAAGACAGTGGGGAATCAGTCTGTACAGCTGCAATAGGAAAGTTCCCTTAGAAAGTCCCCCCTTACCATGAGGGGGGTTGGGTTGCTGCATGAAAGCAGTGTGGCTAAAGCTGTAAAGGAGGGTCCCTAATGTAGGGGATGGAGTGCACAAGAAGAGTGCAAGAACCTCTGGTCCATGCACTGTCTGCTTATGTAAATGATTAGCTCTGACTGTTGCTGTGTAACAATTGCACCCATAACACCAGGTATGTGAACTGCCATAACTCTTTTATCACTGCTATGTGTGTGTTGGAGGAGTTGGAGTTATCAGACGAAATTTATCTGCAACCGTTATGCTTATGTGCTGGTGGAGTGTAATACAATTTTGATTGTTTTGAATATAGATGGCCTGGTTTCCAAAAATGAATTTGTGTTTGCATTGGGCCGCCACCACAGGCCGCTCCATTAGAATCGTGTTTAAATCCTTGAGTATTCAGTAGAACCTCTAATTGCGGAGCCACCCTCATGCTATACCCCATGCAACAACATATCCTGTGGGGAACCATGCGACAACAGGCCATGTCAAGTAAGTAGCCGTACAACACCACACTAGGGGTTTCACGACTGCCCAGAGAGAGATTCAGGCAGACAGCATGCTGCCTCAGTAGATTAGTTTCCCGCTTAGAAAGGCACCTGGGATGTTTCTGACATTTTTTCACTACTTGTTGAAATTGTTATTGCAACTTAAGAACTATGCTGGGGAGTAATATGGAGAAAGCTTACGTTTATTCCATTTACTGCTACAATGCTGGAGAAAAATAAAAGAGATGTACGAAAAAACTCCGTTATTTGTTCATCAAAGAGAGATGGTGTGGTGACCATTCTTAAACTATAATTGTTCTGTGCTACTATGTCTGTGCTTGCATAATGCTCAACTTTTTTATTAAGCCTGCATGTGCAGGGGTAACTGTCTGCATAAATAACCACTGTATCTCGGGATGAAGAGTACTGAGCTATACCTGGGTGATGAGTAAGAGAATCTCTATAGATAGGTGCTCCTACCCCGACCCACAGATGGACAGGGGTCATATTTGTATTGACACCAGTTAAGTCCTGTACCCAGATACATATATGTATATTAGTCTTGCACTATAACAGGCTTTAGTCTTAGTTTTAGCACAAAAATTGACATTAGTCTTAACACCAGATATGGCTCTGCATATTAAACTTGGCACCAGATAAGGCTGTATCATTACTTTCCATAATTTTTACACCTCATTTCTACACCTTTACTTTACCTCCATTAAAACACTGATTATTTGTATTTATTAGTCCACACTTCACCTACAGTGGCATTAATGGGACAGAGCAAAACCTGTATAGGGGCCAAGCTATGCAGTTCAAGCCTTGTTTGAGCATGCACCAGCTCCGAATAGACATCTGCTCTTCGCTTTTGAGAGCAGAGCAGGGTCCTCATGGGGGAATACAGGCATTGCCAAGCTCCCCTCACCTTTGGTCCCCATAGGGCCGCACACTTTGCACCCTCCATAATTCCACCCTTATACAGTGGTATTTTTGCTGGTATCCAGATCCAGGATTATAACTAGGACACAAGAACTGAGAACTGAGCAAGTTATGTGACTGTAACAAAAATACAACTTAGACATTTTTGCTTTAACCACATCATCACTGGATCCATCCAATTAATTATAAATGAATATCATTTCAACAGTTTTACTCATATTAAAGACCCTCTTTGGGAAGTGCACCCAACACTAATGCCTCTTGTTAATATTGATGACTAAACCCACTGTGGAGGAAACAAATGTGTCCAGGAAACCTTGCTTAAAGATAGGAATAATGCAAATCAATTTTTGTTAGTATTAGTGCAACTCTGCATTTGAGTAAGTTAATTTCGTATAAGGTGCATGTAAATGTAATTATTATTATGAGCACTTCCATATTGGCAATGTTAATATTACAGTTTTTCAATTTAGCTGTTAGTTTGCATACCTAAGATTCTCTGGCATATTTATTAGAGATGTTCACTGACCCCCATGTTTTGGTTTTGGTTTTGGATCTGCATTAACTTTGTGTTTTGGATCCCTATTTTTTTTCTAAAATCCCTATTTTTTTTTGCTAAAATCACATCATTTGGCTCTTTTTTTGTTCCTACTGTGAGAAAGTGCACCATTCACAGGAATCAGGTATGCTGAACCATTTAGCTGTTTATTAGCAGTTGTCAGGATGGTAAAACAGCTCCAATGCTGGTACAGCAATCATATCCAGTAACAGTACACAAAAATCCCCACCACCTACATCTAATTAGACATTACTTCCCTGTCTGCTCGCCGGCCACTTACTGGCATTGGTGGTGCCACCCACACATACAGACAGCGTCTTTATCCTCCACCCCAAGCACTACAACATATCAAAGAAAAACAATCATACTCATGTGGAACGCCTGTGTGTGTGTGCTAAGAGAGGAACCTAGGGAAAACTTAACCCTGTCTGCAGCCTGCTACTGCAGACTAACTTTGTTCCTACCTGTTCCCTTACAGGAAACTGTGGCAAATATCCCTCTTTGCCACATACCCCTCCCCTTAGCGTTGCCAACCTTGGTGATGCAGACACTGCGGAGAGCGCGTCCCCACCCTGGGACAGATCGTTCCTCATGGGAACTTTGTCACCTGGTTGGAAAGTTCTAACTACAGCTGACTTATTGTAGTTTCTTTTTATATTGTGCTGGACTTTATATTGTGCCAAGGTATAGCCTCGGGATACCCGGTGGTATAGTCCACTATGACCAATACATACTGATGACCGCAGGCTGACTCCTCTAATGGGCCTACCCAAATCCATACCAATACGCTTGAACGGCGTCTGCACCACAGGGATGGGACCTAGCGGGGCCCGATAGTCTGGCTTCGGACAGGTTCTCTGACATACTGGACACGTCCTGCAAAACCTTTTTATTGCCTCATACACTCCTGGCCAATAGAACCTGAGCAATATCCGCTCCCTTGTTTATCTCTCCCCAAGTGTCCCCTACACAGATGTGTATGTGCAGCTTTGAGAACAAGTGATGTATGGATTTGTGGTACTAACAATTGCTCTACAGTTCTACCCTGTACAATAGCAACTCTATACAACAGATCATTCTCTACCATATAATAGGCAATACCCTCTGCAGGCTTGATAGCCTTCTCTACCCCATTAATCTCAACCACATTCTTATAGACATTAGCTAAGGCAACATCTCCAAGTTGGTCTCGGCCAAAGTCTCTTAGTGGAAACAAGTTAGTCAATCCTGCCCAGTCTGAGTCCTCATTGGGAGGCGTAGCACCTTCACCCGAGGTTTCGCCAACAAACGATGCCAGGGTCTGGTTTTGAGTTGGTACCGATGCAGCTCTCCTTTGTCTATGCTCCCACCTCTTAGGAGGTGTATTTTCCAGAATTGTCTGGTTCAGGTTTTGTAGTAGATCCTGGCGCTTTACATTTTCTGTTCACTCAAGCTCCTCCATCAAGGCTGGACATTCGGCCGGTTCTTCAATTGCCGACATGTCCGGCTGGATTCACTCCTGGAGGATCTGCTTGAACAGCGGAAAGTCTTTGCCCAGAATTAAAGGGTATGGCAGTTTTGGGGCAACGGCCGCTACCATTGTTACTGTCTGGTCATTCCAACAGGAGTTTGTGCTGGGAAATGAAACCTAGCTGCTCTCTGCATTCAGGTCACAACAAAAGTTTCTGGGCCACACCCAATTCACAACTGAGTGACCTACAAGGTGTGGTACTACAATTACCAGAAAATAAATTTGTTTATGTTTGTTTTTAAACGTCTTCTTTTTTCAGTGCTGTGAAACCTTCACTGGTAAATAGCAAACAAAACCAAAAAATAAAATCTCTTTTTTTTCTAGGTTCCGGTGGGTTCGGTTTTCAGAAAACCGAGCCTGAGCATCTCTAATATTTATAAAGTTGAAGTAATTAGTGGGGATTTTACAGTTGACTTTACCAACTTTTCACAAGCTGTTTATAAAACTGGAAAGTTCTTGTGTGAAAATGAAATACAGTACAGGAGTCTATTGTTATTTTGAAGACTCTCGACAAGTAGATGTAGTAAAACTGATCCTTTATTTAATTTGAGAGATGATCTGGTACCTGTTCATTTTGTCAACTGTAATTTTACTATGTTACCATGCCTGTGTTAGATAACATTCAACTTTAACTTGTTAATAAACCTGCATTTTCGGGGCACATGTGCGATTAACTACCCACTGTATCCTGGAAAACAAGGAAGGCGCTAGACCTGCTTGGCAGGTATGATAATATTCTGCTTGTATGCACCTATACTCCTACAGATGGACAGGTTTTTACACATATTATATATACAGTCAAGATTATTGAAACTTGTATCCCCTAGACAGGCCTTCTCCAGGGATGTGAAAAATCGATGTCTCACTCAGAAATGGCATTGCAATGGCTCCACCCAGATCAGTTTCTCTAGACTCTCAGTAGATAATGGATGTGGACTTACCCACTAGTTGTCAATTTGGGAGAACCTCTGCCTGTCTCAACTAATGCATATTAATACCACTTATGTAAACGGGGGGATAAGCCAATGTGTCACATTTATTAGTAGGGACAGGTAAAATGATGTGAATGATGTAGGGGCATGCCTGGAAGGTGACATGTTAAATAAACAGGATTTTATCATGAACACGATTCAATGCAAGACGAGAAAACATAAATATGATATGTGGCATATAATAACTTCCTATTGATATATTCAACTAATTTATCAATAAAAGTCATACATCCGCTAAGAGCTTAATGGAAAAATGTATCTATAGCAAAAAAATCCCTAGATATAACAATTTCATAATTTCCTAATTCTTATTTACCAAAGCCCCCTGGCAGGTGAAGACTATTGCTCGAGGTATCCTTCGCTGAGGGTCTCCAGCAAATCTTTCACCTGCAAAGCCTATTTAACATGGACCGCTGCTGTCTGATAGCTAATGCGTTCTCAGGATGGCGTTATATGGTGACAGAGCAAGAAAAAATCCTTTATTATTTAAATAAAGCATTTTTTCTATTTTAAAATAAAGATATTGATTTATTTATTTTAAATTCCAGTGTACATGCAAGAGCCAGCAAGCCATTTCATGTATGTGCAGATTGACACCAGACTAAACTTCTCTTACAGCTGCTAGCCAGTGACGCTGGGCATCTGAGCATCGCTAAGTTTGCCCGGCAATTTTTTTTATAAATTGCACTATAGAACATTTTCTATTGCCGTGGTAAGCTGTGATAGAAACTCTTCATAAATAGCCACCATAATCTCACTTGATGAACTGGTCACATGTTTTGTAACAATTCATAATAACACAGATTCTTAGGGGTAAATTTGTCAAGCTTCTGGTTTGAAAAAGTGGAGATGTTGCCTTTAGCAACCAATCAGATTCTAGACGTTATTTTGTAGAATGTACTAAATAAATGATAACTAAAATCTGATTGGTTGCTATTGGCAACATCTCCTCTTTTTCAAACCGGAAACTTGATAAATTTATCCCTTAGGGCTAGATTTACTAAGCTGCGGGTTTGAAAAAGTGGGGATATTGCCTATAGCAACCAATCAGATTCTACCTTTCCTTTATTTAGTACTTTCTACAAAATGACAGCTAGAATCTGATTGGTTGCTATAGGCAACATCCCCACTTTTTCAAACCCGCAGCTTAGTAAATCTAGCCCTTAGTCTCTATATGTTTGCTCCCGGGTAATGCAATAAAATATAAAGTATCTTTCTTTAAGATCTCGATTGCTCCCTGGATTGTATCTGGTATTAAATGTAACAATTCTCTCTAGGTGACTATCTCGGTGTTAGTTAACAACTGAGATTGCATAACTGTGACATTACTGTGCCTTTTTTTTATTTTGCTTTGTGTTAGACCTTGTTCTAAGTTCTAGTATCATTTTTATTTTATTGTAAGGGGGGTCATTATCCCTTATTTTATACATATTTCAATTTGAAACTAAAAACGTTGCATCATTTTGATGATATTCATTTGAGCAATACAATATTTGTTTTAATTTCACTGATAGTTACACATCCTATTACACAAACCTTACAGAACGTGTCATGTGATACAAGTGAAATCACTTTTCTCCAAATATAAGTTACATTACACTATTCTACAATATAAATGATTGCAACACTTAACACCAAATATAATGATATATTTATATTCATGCCACTTGTGCAATATATATGGAATAAGACACCCTCTATCTATCTATATCTCTAAATATATTCACCCCCACTTTGACCACTATATATAGAGAAAAATAGTAAATGAGCTGAATTGCAATATTTACACAAATGTAATTTTTTACAGCTTCTAAAAAAAATTGTGCTTTTTATTAATTCCAAGATGAACACGGATGACATAAAAATTGACAAAAACATCACAAAGTATAAAATTATATCAAGATACATTCTTATGGTGTAATTGAATGCATTTCAATTATAATTTTTAAATATTTCTTTCTAAACCCTCTTTTATAAAGAGTTAATAAAATACAATGCAGGAAACTAATATGATACAGCCTAAAAAACATAAAAAGGAATAAAGTAGAAACCTATATTTTACCAAGTGAAGGCTTGTGGCTAGATTCCTCAGATGCATTTAGAATGGGTTCCCCAAGGGGATCATGGGCAGAAAATATGAGATTCACACACATTCTAGTGTGTCCATAGACAAATTTAAAATGTGAGTTTCTGCTCTGACTTTTTATACTCAATTCTCTTTTAATCTTCTGAAAAGTTCCACCTCCGACAGGCCTATTGTGGTGTGTCCTGAGTGTTGATAGTCAATTTTCACTTTCCCTTAGCTATAGAGCAGTATTATAACCTCTGGGTTCAAACAAGGAAATATTTTACTTTAAATTTAATAACAGGAAGTGCTGTGTTTCGAAACCCTCAGTTTAATTAGCATATTTCTTGCTATTCTATTTTTATACCTGGGGAAGACAATATATATATTGCATTTAAGTATTTCATCTCATACAGCCCTGAGATATTTTTGCTTACTTATGTGTAAAGCTTTACATCAGGGGTGTCCAACCTTTTAGCTTCCCTGGGCCACATTGGAAGACGACGAGTTGGTTTGGGCCGCACATAAGATACACTAACAATAACGATAGCTGATCATCCAAAAAACCATAGAAAACATAGTTAACATATATATATATGAGAAAAAAAAGTGATATATATATATAACTTTTTATTCAAATCCCCCTATACTTACTTTTCAATCGCCCTGTTCAAAAAATCCTCTCTAGTTATTATACTATAATCACTTTTTGTATTGTTTCGATGCAATATCAGTAAAGTGCATTTAAGCCAGGCATTGTATATCAGGGTGCCCTGACCAGGCCTGTGGCATCTGACATATACACCACTGTGACCCCAAATTGTGACCTGTTTGCTAATTACACCACTATGTTAGTTAAGGGATAACAACTTATAATGGGCCAAAGAGAATAATATATAATGCCCCATTAGTATTACAAGTAGAAGCATGTAGCAGGGAGATAAGGTCCATGATGCTCCAGGACCAGGTGACTTTTATTCACTGGTCAGCGTCCCTTGAAATAATAAAAAAAATCCCCCTTAACTTACCTTTTAATCGGCTTGTTCTCCTGTCCTCTTCTCTGCTTTTCCCCAATTCTGTGCTGCTGATTGTACTTCTCGTGTGGGTGACTCCTCTGTGCTGCGCTCCGCAATGGATGATGGGCATGATGACATCACGCCAGACATTCACTGCGAGCACCGCACGGAGGAGGAGACAAGGGAGGGAGCCGGAGTACCAGCTGACATGACCGCGTGACCGCAAGGTAAGTATTTTCTTTTCTTTTTTTGCAGGATTTTTTTTTTCCATTAACAGTACTGCCCCCTTGTCACAACCAAAACTCCTTCTGGACCACATGTACAGGCGTGCTGGGCCGCATGCGGCCTGCGGGCCACGGGTTGGACAACCCTGCTTTACATATTACAGCTATACCTTCAAACTGCCTTTGTTTGATTATACATATTTTCAATTCTGTCACTGACTTGCAACATAGTTACTAAAGCTGGTTTAGGGGCCCAGCAGTGGCTAGTTGTTGTCCCAGAGGTGCCACCGGTCACACAAGAGTAGTTGAACTTAGAAAATTTTGCATGCAGGGGTCTTCAGCTGAAGGAAGAAGCATACCCCCTACCTGTCATCTTGTCACCTTGGGAGCAATTGAACTTTTGTGAATGCTGCACTCTTAAAAAAGTTGTGTCCACGCACACTTTACAGAGCCATTGGGAGAGATATAAATGTATTAGTAGCATGAACTCTACTTTGGTAAAACACCAAGTTATATTAAGCTCAGTTCCTTTTATCATAGGGAATTAGATTTTGCACAATCATGGAGGTGAACCCAGGGCTGGATTAAGGGAAGGGAAGCCCCTGGGCTAATGGTACTGTGAGGCCCCCCCACCATGAGCTTACTCCCTGTAGTGCTTCCGCAGTGTGCTGTAATCTCCTTACTGAGGAGATCTTGTGAGAGTGAGACTATAACTCATAGTCTCACTCTCACGAGATCTCCTCAGTAAGGAGATTACTGCGCGTCGCGTAAGTACTACAGTGACAGCAGGAAGCTAACAGCATAACATTTGCTTTTAGCTGACTGCCATTCTCCTTGAACAGGTAACAGTCGGAGCCGGGGGGCGGGGACACCCCTGATCCGATGAATGTTGACGGGCCTCCCAACTGCCTGAGGCCCCTGGGCTGTAGCCCCTTTAGCCCTATTGTTAATCCGGCTCTGGGTGAACCAAAGGATGGCCTGGATTTGTCAGCCTGGACCCAAGGAGGGAATTTGTTGCTTATTTAATCATCCAGCCACGCATTTATAGCTAACCTCATGGTGGCAAAGGCATACCAAAAAGCTCCCTAAAACTGCACTGCCACAAGCATTGCCCCTAGTTATACATACAAACAGAATACTACTATTTTGGCATTTCACTGTTAACTCTAGACCTTCCAGGAAAAGAACCAGTTACTGTTCTCAACAGCAAACATGGACGACTGTTTGGTAGAAGGATTGGGAAGGCGCACATCTTAGTAGAACCTTGTTCAAACAGGTTTGTTCCCCAAATTCCAGAGGGATCCTGAGCCTGATCACAGTTTCAGCTAAAGCAACCAATATTGCTAAGCCACTGCATGTTGCTGTATCTTAGGATAATTTAATTAGGTACTGTAAACTTGTCTCCCATGAGCTGCAATCAATGTCCACGCCCAAATATTTTCAAACAGGTGATAGATATGTCAGAAAAGGAAGGTTAATTTAGGAAGCTGAGCTATTCTCCCAGGATTTATGGTAGAACTCAATATGTATGATCTAGGTCCATACTCCCCATGAGTGCGGTACTGCCCTTATATAGCTAACAGGTATTTCTCCGTCAACATCAGCGCCTGACACAACACAGCACAGAAAAACAGTGTTCATTTTAGGACATTAGCAAATGTCATAGTCAAAAATTGTAGTAACATTACTTTTAAGACTAATTACTGATACTGGACTTTGTTGACCATCACTGTCACTGTTCAGTGTCAATCCATTTTTTCAGTTCAGTTAACACCTGACACTGATACCACACATTGACACCTGCCTTTTTCAATTGTCATTTTTACTTTACTGTAACATCTAACAACATAAGAATAATCATAGAAAGCTAAATGGCATTTTATATATGCTGCAATGGAACCATTATAGTATCAATTAAGTGTATTAATAATTATTAAAAACATGACTGTAACATAACTGTAACCCACAAGTTTACATAGACTTTATCCAGGCATGACAGATGTTGGAGGGCATGTGGGGGAGTTGGGTCTTTCTTCATATTTGGTGGCAATGCCCCTATATTTCTAACCTGTGGCTCCAGGTATCTGCTCTCCTAACTCAGATTCTGGACAGTGAAGTAATCCCTGACCCACTGGTCATGTTGCTCTGCTCCCCAGTGAAAACTCTCACTAAACATAGTGACAAGTTGGTACAGCATATCTGTGCCGCTGCAAGCTTGCAGATTGCCACGGACTGGAAGGCCTTCCATGTATTCAGTCCCTTGTGTCACGGATATGGTATATAGTATCAATGGAATACATCACAAGCCTTGTCCGGGACAAAAACTTGGAGTACTCTACGGTTCCGATCTTGGGATCTCTGCAGGACTCTCAACAAAGCATTAGGTAACAGCCGGGAGCACACACTCTTTGAATGTGGAACACTTAGGCCGCCCTGCAATTACCATTATTGCACTGATCTAATATTATATGTAATATCTCATGCTATGTGAATCAGTCATTCTATTGGTTATATGTTTACGTTTTCTCTGTTACATTGTCATTGTAAAGATTTAGAAAATCAAAACAAAATATGACTGTATTATTTTGCATCATTATTGGTGACTTTTCATGTATTACTTACAATAGGCTGTATTCCTACAGCTGTGTGGGTAACTTGTGTTTCTCCCACTGTTGTAGAACTAGAAGTCCATAGGGATGTTAAATTCTTATTTTTATTTACTAGAAAGTGACTATTCATGAATAATTTACAATATGCTATAACCTTGCAACAGGTATAGGTAAACTTTACCACTGATGATTGATTATGACATTTGATGATGCCTGAAAAAGGACTTTTTATAGTGTAGTTCTGCCATCACACATGAATATAAAGATCCGGCTGCTGTCAGTGGTTCTCAACAAACATAAATCTACCGCAGCTGGTGGGTGTTTAGATTGCGTTAAGTGTTACAGGTTTGTCAGTTTTTTTGCTTTCATCACTTTTTTAAGTGGCAGCCAATTGCAGTATAGATGTTTAGTTGTCCTCATGATGAGTAAAAAATGGTCAGTATTGTTTGCAAAACACAAAACAACTCATCAGCTCAATCAACTTTTTAAATGTCACTTTGAAGTACACATTTAATGTTACAAAATTTAATATACATGCTGATAGAATATTATTATTATTATTATTATCGTTTATTTGTAAGGCGCCACAAGGTTTCCGCAGCGCCGTACACAGTACGAACAGTAGACTATACAGGGTAAAACAGTACAGAACAATAAACGCAAAGTACCAGTTCTCCAGAAACTCCAGGCAGGCAAATACAGTAGAGACGGAGCGGAAGAACAGGTATGGAGACAGAAAGGAAGGGGGGGCCCTGCACATACAAGCTTACATCCTAAGGGAGAGTAAACAAATCAGGCACAGAAGGGAGCCAGTGAAACAAAGGGGGGAGAAAAAATAAGGGGCCAGGGGAGAAACAGAGGAGATGAGAGGCTAAGTGGATGGTTGGTAGGCCTTGAGGAACAGGTGAGTTTTAAGTGCCCGCTTGAAGGAGCACAAATTGGGTGAGAGACGGATGGAGCGAGGGAGGTCGTTCCAGTAAAGGGGGGCAGCGCGGGAGAAGTCTTGGATTCTGGAGTGGGAAGAGGTGATCGGAGTGGAGGAGAGGCGGCGATCATTGGCCGAGCGCAGGGAGCGGGCGGGAGTGTGAATGGAGAGGAGGTTAGAGATGTAAGGGGCAGTATTATGCAACTGAATTGTATGGAGTCCTTAAAGTCTTATGTCAAAGTTCCTCTACCCTAAGAGAATTTAAAGGGTAATTCCATCCAAAATAAAAAAATAAGTTTTAAAACCTAATTCCAAAAGGATGCCAGAAAATGGAAAGCTGACCTGTCAGTTCTTATGACGTTCTTAAACTTTTGCTTATATATTTATGATATTAACATTACTAGTATACAGTGTATTTCATTGTAACGCAGTTAGCATTTTACGTTTAATGGTGTTTATCCCTCCATCTAAGTATGCCTAAGTATATACTAGCATTGTTTAACAGTGTATCAAAATGATCTTCCAATGAATATTATTACCAGGGCTCCTATTGCAGAAAGAAAAGTAGTAGTACACAAGTATTTCTTGGTCTTTTGGTGCTAGCAAAATGCTTAGAGAGCCTATTCTCACTTACCCTGGTTACCCTGAATTATCAGGGTTCAACGTTCCAAATGATCAAGAATTCTAAACTAAATATTTTAATTGCTATGTAATGGGAAATAAATTGTTGTTGTCTGCCCCTATATAATTAGGCAATCTGTTCACACCGGTGTCAGAAATGTTGTATTGGCTTCAGCGCTAGAAGCACTGTTATACGAACACTTTTCTAAGCATGAATTAAAGAGAAAAAGTTCCTTTCCCTTACTGAGTAGTGCCAAACAGATCAAATGGTTTGAAGGCACTATGTTTTTATATAACAAGGACCCTGGAGGAAGCCAGACATAGAGAGGGGCCAAATGGAGAAATGGAAATCTGACATAAGAGGGAACAGTGAAAGATGAAGGAGAGCTAAGAAAATTCCCAGGAACATATAAAGGTAAAAACTGATGAATAACAGCAGGAGACAGAACTTTAGTGATTGTCATGACAGAGCTGAGAGATAAAAAAGTAATCAAAGTTACAACGACTGACAAGAAAAGGAAATGGCTGTAAGAAATGAATAGTGGGTTCCTGAGATGATGGTACATTTTTTAAGCTTATGTTTTACATGAACAATCATAATTTAATATCTTATCAAATATTTGCTTAAGCAATAACAGGCTGAGGAACAGGTGTACCAATTTTGTGATTTTTTCAGTGATTCCTCAAGTTCACCCTCTTCCTCAGATATTAACAAATTGCACAGTATAAAGCAGTTTAGGGGAACATATGGCATCCAAGATAATTCTATAGAGGTATATGTTCACATCCATAGCACATGATTATAGATCAAGATCTAATACCACATAGCAGTATATAGGTAGGACTGGTTTGACTTTTTGTGTGAAACATCATTATAAGCAGGTTAGGTGATTATATTGTAGCCAGACTGCAGCACGGAGGGTTTTGCATATGTTATAGCATAGTCAGTAGGTTAGATAGTAAAAGGATACCTCCCAACTTTTATATTTTGTTAACTAGTATGGTATAGTCACGGTGCTGAATCTGGATATTTTTTTATTACACATGTAATAAAGATAGTCCTGTTGTCTCCACAGTCTCATGATTAATTTAGATAGATGAAGCTTAATTGAGCAGTATCTTAGGAGAAAAAAATAATGTTGTTCTAAAGTACAGTAAAAACAGAAAACTTGGTGTAGACTGCATTTATGGGAGTTTTTCCACTCCCATAAATGTACCCACTACAAGACCTTTTAGTGGGTATACACCTTGAATTGTACTAGGCAAACAAGAAGGTACACTTGCAAACATCAAGTATAACCTTTGTTATTCTTAGATGAACCCTAGTGGAAGGAGTGGACTAAGGTGAGGACAGAGGTTGAACTACAGTTGGTGAAGTGGGTGTGGCCGCTACTAGGCCCAGAGGCAAGTTGAGAGAGAAGTGGGCCTGGGAGGATATGGGATTAACGCCAGGCTCCTACCCAAACTGTGCTATGGTGCCTGGCGATGCCCAATTCTGCCCATGGATGCTGATATTAAACACAGAAGTCACATAATTTAAAGAGGATTAAGGCTGTTTCATGGCTTAAAGTCAGAACATGTGTGTGACGATATGCATTTTTGTTATTTTCCCTTAATATTCACATATGACAATGTATATTGTATGTAACCTTGTAATGTAATCTCATTGTGTGCTTTGCAAGATGGCATGAGTCTGAACCTATGCAAGTGTCAATACTCTTTTGAAATTAGCCAGAAAGAGATAGATAAGCATCTATTGGTATGTTTTTTTGGTATGCAGAGGATGTGGCCCTGACCAGCCAAGCCGAATGAGCAGAGGTGAGAACTCAGGTCCTGTGAACATTCCAGATCTCAGGACATCCCTAGCTCACTTGGAAAGCCCTGTGACATTTGGGAGATCAATCTGTCCTTATTGACAGCTAAAAGGTGGGGGGTGAGAGCTATGTGGAAAAAGGTTTAAAATCTTCTGCTTTAGACATCACAGTGTGCATTTTCTTTAGGGGGTCTATCAAGAATGAAATGTCTCATATTTCTTAATTGTGTTCCCTCACACACACCAAACCTTAACTAGTAAGTAGTGACTCTGGATTTATTTCCTATTTTATTTTCTTAAACTTACTTGTGCAATTTATTGTATGTCTTGTCATTATCATTTTGTAACTAAGGCTTGGAAACATTTTTGGATTAAAATACATTTAATCTAGCATATCCTCCGTGATTCTTTGTGAATTTACGAAGCCCAGGGAGGTTTCGTAAGTTCACAAGTGTGAAGTTTCATCATCATCATCAACATTTATTTATATAGCGCCATCAAATTCCGTAGCACTTTACAATTGGGAACAAACATTGATAAAACAATACTGGGTAATACATACAGACAGAGAGGTAAGAGAACCCTGCTCGCAAGCTTACAATCTATAGGACAATGGGAGTTAGAAACACAAGGGCATGTGCTACATCATATTGCACAATGGACCAGCTAGAACGCAAAGGTAAAAGTATTGAGTGGGGGGTGTGTGTTGCAGTGTTGGTCAGAGGGTTGTTGTCTTGCGTTAGCTGTGTAGAGGATGGTAATAGGGTAATCTAGCGAAATTAAGATGGTGGCTGAGGAATATCATAACCTTGTCTGAAGAGGTGGGTTTTCAGTGAACGCTTGAAGGTTTGAAGACTAGAGGAAAGTCTTACTGTGCGACGGAGGGAATTCCACAACGTGGGTGCAGCCCGGAAAAAATCCTGTAACCGAGAATGGGAGGATGTGATGAGAGTGGAGGAGAGACGTAGATCTTGTGCAGAACGGAGGTGTCGAGTGGGGAGATATTTCGAGACCAGTGAGGAAATGTATGTCGGTGCAATTTTGTTGATGGCCTTGTATGTTAGTAGAATTTTATATTGGATTCGTTGAAATACAGGCAGCCAATGTAGAGACTGACAGAGTGGCTCAGCAGAGGAAAAACGGTTAGTAAGGAAAATCAATCTAGCTGCTGCATGCAAAATAGATTGTAGGGGGTTCAAGTCTGACTTTGGGAAGACCAGTAAGGAGGGAATTGCAATAGTCGATGCAGGAGATGATGAATTAGTGTTTTTGCAGTGTCTTGTGTCAGATATGTGCGTATTCTGGAAATGTTTTTTAGGTGTATGTAACATGATTTAGATATAGAGTTGATGTGGGTGATAAATGACAGTTGTGAATCAGGGATTACACCTAGGCAACGAGCTTGCGGGTTGGGATTTATGGTCATGTTATCAACAGAAATTGAAATGTCAGACAAGAAGCTTCTGTTTTTGGGTGGGAATATTATTAATTCAGTTTTTGAGTTTGAGTTGATGAGAAGACATCCAAGATGAAATGGCAGAAAGACAGTCAGTAACGCGAGACAACACAGATGGTGAAAGATCAGGAGAGGATAGATAAATTTGTGTATCATCCGCATAGAGATGATACTGAAATCCAAAGGAGCGTATTAGTTTTCCAAGAGAAGTGGTGTAGATAGAGAATAGCAGAGGATCTAGGACTGAGCCTTGTGGTACTCCAACTGATAAAGGAAGCGGAGCAGAGGTGGATCCAGAGAAATTAACACTGAAAGAGCGATTCGATAGGTAGGATGAGAACCAGGATAGGACAGTGCCTTCAAGACCTAGGGATTGTATCGTTTGTATGAGGAGAGAGTGGTCAACAGTGTCAAATGCAGCAGAGAGATCCAGGAGAATTAGAAGTGAGTAATGGTTATTATTTTTTGCTGTGATCAAATCATTGACATCCTTGGTCAGCGCAGTCTCTGTGGAGTGTTGAGAGAGAAAACCTGACTGAAGAGGATCCAACAGGTTGTTTGCTGTCAGAAAGTGTGTGAGGCGTGTGTAGGCAATTCTCTCGAGAAGCTTGGAGAGGCATGGGAGCTGGGACGGTAATTTACAAGAGAGTTAGGGTCAGAATTTTGTTTCTTTAAAATGGGAGTAATCACTGCATGCTTGAATAGTGATGGAAAAATACCAGTAGAAAGAGAGAGATTACAGATTTTAGTTAGAGGGGGAATGAGAACAGGAGACAGGGACATACCAATTTGTGAGGGAATGGGATCAAGAGGACAGGAGGTAGAGTAGGAATATGAGAAGAGAGTAGAAGTTTACAAGTGTGTGTTGCTGTGAAACATTAATAAGTGGTTTTAGTGAACGTAAGGACACCATAATAAATTCTTTGTGGTGGCAGATAAGGTGTATTCATTGCTAAGTGACTAAGGTGACGCCAGTCACGGCCAGCTGTTCAGATTGCTGTATCTGGGACAGGCTTGGCGTTGGTGACAATGTGCTTTTATGGCTGGCTAAGGTATATTCAAGAATTATGCATAGCTAGCACTACAATGCTTTTCTATAATGATACAGTGTTCCATATGAATGTTAATTTGACTTCTGGCCTTTCAGTGAACTATAACTATAGTTGGTAGTTTATTCCTCATACTTGTCCACTCTCCCAGAATGTTCAAGAGATTCTCGAAATCCAGGTAGATCACCCAGACTCCCGAAAGGGCAAGCCATTCTCCCGTATCCTGCTCACTTCCAGGATGGGAGCCTCCATAACGCGATTTGCTGTAAATCGCATCATTTTGTTCCCACCCGTTGCCTTGCAGGGGCAAGGCAAAAATGACGCAGCTCGCCGCACCCACCTTCCATCCTCACTCCACCTTCCCACTGGGATATCCCGGAGAGAAAGAGTAAAAAGTTGGTTATGTATGTTATACCTTGTACCTAAATGTAACATATCCTTACAAGAAGCATGCACTGTTTGTATGCTGCTATACTTTCAAATTACCTTTTTAATAAAGAGGGTAATTTCTTTAACAAAATATTGCTTCAAATGGAAATTATAAATAACATGCAAGTTGAAGCAGTGGTATCTTGCTATTGCTGTCCATTCTGTTGATCCTTACAAGACATTTATATATCGAGCCATTTTTTTCTAGCTTCCCTCTCACGATGTGAGGTAGAAGACAGTAACATGGACCTGTCTATTGCAGAGGGCCTTAACCTAATTCCTAAGTAGTTGTGTAGATTGGATGGAAGTTAATATTATCCTTTATTTATATAGTACCAACATATTACACAGCACTGTAGAATTTCAAAATGATTATTCATTCACATCAGTCCATACCCATGTAGAACTTACAATCTAATTTCCCTACCATTAACGTATGCAATATATTTTTGTACTGTGTGAGAAAATCAGAGCACCCGGAGGAAAACCCATGCAATCATTTGGAGAATGTTAATACTCCACTCACATAGCTACATAGTACAATAACTAATGCACTTTGCCACCTTGCTGCCCACCTGGTGCCTGGGTTCTAGCCCACCCCCTAGGTATCATAGGGGAGCAGTATAGCAATATGGCCCCCAGCTTAGTCTTAAAGGCTGAAATTACCCCTCTTGGAAAAATGGACAGGAGTGGGGTTGAGAATAGTATGCGTAATATAAGAAACCCTGAGGATGGCAACTTTAGGCACCCAGGGGTGTTGGGAGGGGGCACATGAGTATTCTATTATAAACCCTCACCTTTCCCAATGCCATTGTGGAATGTCGTGGTCGACTAAGGTTTGGTGAGACCCCTGTTTGTGTTTATTTTTAAAAAATGAGGTTAACTAAAAAACTCTTCACCATCATTAATAAAAAAACTTTGCTAGACCCACTTCATGCTTAGCAAGTTGCTTTATGTGCATATTCATTGGATGCCTTCATCTCCATCAGGTATAATCTAAATAAAATTTTATTTAATGTATTTGGGCTTGATGCTGAGTTGGCTGCAATTGCGCCCGAAATCACAGACATAATTTGCATTCATTAGAAAAAATCTGTCTTGCTACCATATGTAACGTGACAAGTTTATTACTGGTATACATCATATACACTTATATAAACAACTCCCTGTCTCGTTTATGAAAAAAATATATGCCAAAGTGATGAAGAAACCACCAATCAACGAAAGTGGATAATTCGCAAACAGCCAATCACAAGCAGTTCGCTAGTACTGGGGACTGTCATCATTATGATCTGCTTTTTACACCTGTCCCTGACCACCTGCAAATAATATTATTTTTTTTCGGGTGCATATGCATCTTTGTCCACGTCCTTACTGTTCTCAGCCTACATCAGAACATCCCTGTAGCCCTTTTTTATATATATATATATATATATATATATATATATATATATATATATATATATATATATATATATATGCAAACTAGCATTAGTGGCAGAATCACACAAATTTGCTTGGGTGCATATGAGTATGCCCACTTTTCTGTGTGCGTTTTAACTCACAATACTTATTTTTTCATTATTCCATTTCTAAGAGACATCAGCAGTTCACTAGTGTGTCCTGAGTTTTCACTTCATGTTTTTGGGAACTTGAACTAACATTAGGCATTTGGAGCAAAAGAATTGACAAGCTACTATATTGCAAATTATTATTATCATGTAAATCACAAACATATTCACATCATGTAAAAGAGGATATAGTATTATAAACAAAGCCGCAAACCGTAAACATGAACCAAAATAAATGTGTGCAGTGAATAAGGTTCTAGGACTTTGCTTCGCAACCTGTAGCACATGTACCTCAAAGGGTACTTCATATAGATTCAGGGGGTTCTTCACTCTGTTGAATATATCTGAAAAGGTGATCAACTTTCCAATCAGGAATGTTGGCAGGTATGCTCCAGTGACACTGACTACAAACTTAGACATTGATGCTTGATTAATTCTCTGTGTCTTAGACAAAGCCAGCAGTGTTATGATTAAAATTACTTTCAATGGCCAGAAAAGAACAGAATATTATAGGTAACGTAGTTTGTAAGTTTTTTTTTCTCTATTCCTACCTAAAAAAACACTGATGCCAAAATAGTAACTTATGGTTTAATGCCATAACTAAAACCCATAGTGGCTGTCTGTTTGTTGAAGCCAAAAATGACAAAGGCATATACACATTGCAACATAAAAAAATGGTACCTAGACTATAGACTGTAATGGTTACTTATGAAAAAGCAAAAATGCAGGTCTGTAGAACAGTGCAGTTTTGTGACAACATCCATTTAAATTTACAGAAATGCAGCCATTAATATATGAAGTGTAAAAGGATCAAGGTAAATCTGGGCAGATTGGGGATGGCATGCTGAAAGTGGGCTAAGCCAAATCATGCACCCACTATTAAAAACAAGATTTTATAATGTGGGATGAGATACTTAAATAAGCTTCAAAGGGTGAAGAGTGTGTATGTGTTGAAGGTTATATTTGACACTGACCTAACTTTTCATGGACAGCTTTTTTGATGTGAAAAGCGCATTTACAGGTGAACAGAATCCAAGGTATTGACAAGTAGAAATATGACATATAACATAAGGACAGTATCAATGCCCACTCACTCTCATGACTTATTTAAGATATAAATGAAGGTCGGATGGACAGTATTGTAGACTATAAATATATGAAAGTTGAAATAAAGGGTGTAGCCCTAAATTTAAATTAGAAAGGACCCCTTAAAAATGATAACGCACAGCATTTATATTGAGGCACATACCAAATTGTAAAGTGTGCATGCCCCTTAGGTGCAAGATGGAACAATAGGTGCAATTTTACTAAATTAAATGTGATCCATGTTTGTATATACTTTTTAAAACAAATACTCACTTGGAGGATCTAGAGAGCTTCCTCCTCATGACTGAGTAACAAAATAATAACAAAAAGATGTGGGTAACATATGGGTACTTCTGGTCCAGGTTTGCTCAAATCCTGGCTCTTGGATATAGACAACCTTACCCACAGAGCTTGCAATTAAAAATTTGTGAATTCTGTAAAAGATTCTCTATATTGGTCTCAAAGTTCTACTTTATTTAAGTAAATTCCAAATATTTTATTACTATTTAAAATAAAACTATGTTTAAAAAAAAATCTTACATTTTTCATAGCATAGTTATATTTAATGTTATGCCTTGCTTTTTGTATAGAATTTGTTTTTGTGGTTTTTTTTTTTTAAAAAAAACATTTTTAAAAAAACTATTTTGTTTTAAAAATGTTTTTATTCCAAACATTTTTGCTGTCTCAAAATTAATGAACTTTACTGAATCATTTCATATTTTGATTTTTTTTTTGTATATTTGAACTAAAAATGTCATACACATAAAGTAGAGGAGCACAGGTGTCATTTGTGGCCCTAACTCCACATTGACAAAACATTTCTATGAAGAAAATTGAATAAAACTTTTTTCCAGTTTCTATTTGTATCTCTGTCTTCCATTTATCAGGACGCTCCTCAATACACGAAAGCAGGACTAGGTGCACATTTATGGTGACAGACTGCTAAGCTCCTCCTCCTACATCCAGAGGAAGTATGCTGTGTGAAGATAGCAATGACTGCCTAACGCTAAAAGAAGAAAATGTATTTTTTATTCTTTAAACAAAAAACAGTTATTGTGCCCTACAACTTTCTATCGTTTTCTGATAACGAGGAATGCACTAGTGAAGGGCTGAGACTTAATTTTAATTGAATTTAAAATGAAGTATAACTTTACATAGCACACCAGGTTTTTCTAAACATTGTATTTAAGAAATGCTCAAGCTCTTTGTGTAATGTTTTTGTATGACATGACTGCCATCAAAAAAAAAATTTCTGGGAATATCACATAATTTAATCTAACCAGGAAAGGGTCATAATTACTGTAAAGAGGAATAAGGTGAAAAACCATGGACAGGGCATCTCGAGGAAAGGGTCACTGAAAATTAGCATTACATAATTATGGACAAATAAATGGATTATGGTTAAACAGTTACAGTGAATAGTTATAAAGTAATAATGTTAAGGGAGGTTGTGTCGTCTAACAAAAAGTCTTCAGTTATTTTTTTGGGCTTGTTTTGCTTTTATGATTTGACAACTGAATAACTATTAAATTGTGAATGTAGTAATAGCTGCAGAGCTATCAATCTTAAAATTACCCCTTGATTTGTTGAGGGTATTTTCTGCACTTGAGTTTTTCTCATGCAAAGTGAAGTCAGTGCTGCCTGTACCAGAACACAATTCTTCCTTCCTGTAGGGGGCAGAGTGTTATAGTAAATTAGAAGTATACAAAAGCTGTGCGTGACCAATCTTCCCCCTTTAACAATAATTCTGTGTGCCGCAAAGCATTTCAGAACCCACAAACCTCTGCAGCCAGGGACGGATTTACCACTAGGCTACCTAGGCAATTGCCTAGGGCCCAGCGGTCCCCAGAGGGCCCTCCCAGGGCCTGCGGTGAGACCCCCCTTTAAAAATGGTCCGCTACTTATGGGCCAGTGCTATGTGCTTGTCCCCCTGGGCTAAAGTCTGCCAGCCAGCCCCTGAATAGGGGTATATGTTATGCTAAAAAACTATAGTGCTATGGATTTTTTCAGGGAGGGGGCCCAAACCAGTATCTTGCCTAGGGCCCCATGAGGTCTAAATCTGGCTCTGTCTGCAGCCAATTCACCCTATGCTCAGTACAGATAACTACTGTCAGTTTTTGGAATTAAAGCCACAGAAAATCTGCCACAGTAAGTTGAGCTCTGAGTGGGGAGAGTAAGAGCAGTATTGAAAATGTGTCAAGTCATGTGTAATAATATAGAAAAATATATGGTTCCTCCTGCGCTCCTTAAGGTTCGGGGAAGGGGTGGGGAATGCAGCCTCAATACCCTGGGAGATACCTACTAGATTCCCCCAAAGAACAACAATGCAAAACAAAATATGGGATGAGGCGCAAATGGGACGGGTAGAAAAAAGGGAGATTTCAACATCAAACAATGCCTAAATTAAAAAAGTGACATATGTTGATGCCTCATGCATAAAAATACAAGATAAAATCAAATAATCATTGTCACGATATCATAGTAATGAGTCCTAATGTCCAAAACTTGACATCATCTCAAAGTGGTTCGTAACGCCCATCAGGAGTGTCTTCAATAACAATCAAATCTTCCCCCGGGTAGTTCATATATACGGGAGATAAGAAGACAAATACCGAATCTCCAATGGTGTAGTTATCCAAAACAACGTTTATTAAAACACAGAATAAAATGCACTTACATTTTGCAAGTGAAAAAGGTTCACATAAAGGTATCTTTGAACACGCTGTTGTAAACTTCCACAGCTCCGTCTCGCAGTCAGCTTCCAACTGACTTCCGGATTGTGTTGTCACAGTAACCAGACTCGAGCTCCCATTGGACCCCTATGCGTTTCGTCACTATGACTTCGTCAGGGGTGATCCAATGGGGGCTGAGCCCCAATATATAAAGAGTCTCGAGTGGAATTGATTAACACATGAATTCCCGTTACTTAGTTCTTGTCCTTATACAAACACTGTTCTTTTCAAAGAGTAGATATGCAAGTTTCTTTAATTGAATGAATGATATCATTCTTGAGCCGGAATATATACAAGAATATGAAAGTATAACTGCTGCTAGTGGTGTGCAAACGGCAGATGGTAGGCTAATCTGCACTTCCAAAGCAGTAATAAAGTATTGCAGCAGAGATAATATGCACAATGTTTTAGTGGCTACTAGTGAGAAGTGAGTACTAAAATCAATCCATGATCTTATAGAGTTAAAATGTCCCAATTGGCTGTCCACTTGTCTCAACTTACGTTCGCTGACATGTATATTTTTGCTGTCACATTACTGCTCTGTGAGCAAACGTTTCAGGATAAAGTAGACGTCTATAACAGTGTGTAAAGTGTAAAGCTGCTGCAAAGATGACTACTCTGTAATGACGAAATAAATGGTGGTTATATTATGTATTAAATGTCTATGAACCAGTGAAATAAAGGTGTCATATGATCATATAAAGGAAATGAGTTCAAAGTCAGAGTTTAACCCTTGTGGGGTTAAAGTACCCAAATTAAATATCCACTTGGTTTCTTCCTGATTGAGCAGTTTGTTCAAATCTCCACCTCTCCAATGCTTCTGAACTAGTTTGATCCCTATAAACTTCAAACCTGATGGATCCTGATGAGGTTTGAAGTTTATAGGGATCAAACTAGTTCAGAAGCATTGGAGAGGTGGAGATTTGAACAGACTGCTCAATCAGGAAGAAACCAAGTGGATATTTAATTTGGGTACTTTAACCCCACAAGGGTTAAACTCTGACTTTGAACTCATTTCCTTTATATGATCATATGACACCTTTATTTCACTGGTTCATAGACTCTTAATACATAATATAACCACCATTTATTTTGTCATTACAGAGTAGTCATCTTTGCAGCAGCTTTACACTTTACACACTGTTATAGACATCTACTTTATCCTGAAACGTTTATGTGGTGGCCGAGTACTGATGGGATTCCCTTCCCTTACCTTGTCCTCCAGACACGATTCAGGTTCTTTTTTATTTGGACATCCGGAGGTCAGGAGATAAATACTTCAATGAGAGGGACAAGGATTGGTCAAATAACTCGGGTTTTTTAATAACGCGGTAAAGATAATTTTGGTCAATTTTTAGCCACTGCGCCACTGACCCCTTCAACTCAATGGTAATGACAAAATATTCATTTGATCAACATAGAGTACAATAGCATTTAACATATAATAATAAATACATTTTCAGGTAAATCACTTAACATTAATATTCAACTAAAACATTTGGTGCACCAATATTATCCCTGGTAACGTTACCATATTTTACACTCAGTCCTGTGCTGAACTGTGCACAGGAATTTAGCAGAAGTGGTGCACGTGGTTGGGGCCCATAAATTACTTTTTCACGCCAAATAAGCTGATGATCTTTTGTATTGCACAGTCTCTTTTGTGTGTATTCACAGACCTCTCTATTTTCTCTCCTCTCACACTGTCCTCAGTACATAGCTCAGTCTCTGTTGTGTGTATTCACAGATCTCTCTACTTTCTCTCCTCTCACACTGTCCTCAGTACATAGGCACAGTCTCTGTTGTGTGTATTCATAGATCTCTCTTCTTTCTCTCCTCTCACACTGTCCTCAGTACATAGCTCAGTCTCTGTTGTGTGTACTCACAGATCTCTCTATTCTCTCTCCTCTCACACTGTCCTCAGTACATAGCTCAGTCTCTGTTGTGTGTACTCACAGATCTCTCTACTTTCTCTCCTCTCACACTGTCCTCAGTACATAGCTCAGTCTCTTTTGTGTGTATTCACCGACCTCTCTATTTTCTCTCCTCTCACACTGTTCTCAGTACATAGCTCAGTCTGTTTAGTGTGATGTCACAGATCTCTATACTGCTTATTTGTTTTCAGTACTTTCCTTTTTACTCACACCTCTCTTTGGCTCACTTCTTCTCTTCTTACACTTTCTTCACTTTTAATCTGCTTATATATCACTTTGTCTGATTTTCATTCTGTCCCTATTTTTCTCTCTCAGTCTATGCAGACACAGGGATCTCTCTCCCTCAGAAGTCTAGAACTTTCCTCTTCCCACTGCCTTCTGGGAGTTCACAGTTATTACCAAAGTTAGTGGACTTGTTGCTATGCCACACACTCCTCCTTCCTGTTACTCCCGGCAACCACCAACCACTCCCAACTGTCACTTCTTCCTAAAGAAAATATTTTTTATTTATTTTTTTAAATCTTTATAAACACTTTTAACAATTAACAAATTAAATTAACAAATTAAAAACATATAGATACACCCCAGGGTACTCAGATTTTGGGGCACCACATTTGCTCACGGAAAAGTAATGTGACAGCAAAAATATACATGTCAGTGAACGTAAGTTGAGACAAGTGGACAGCCAATTGGGACATTTTAACTCTATAAGATCATGGATTGATTTTAGTACTCACTTCTCACTAGTAGCCACTAAAACATTGTGCATATTATCTCTGCTGCAATACTTTATTACTGCTTTGGAAGTGCAGATTAGCCTACCATCTGCCGTTTGCACACCACTAGCAGCAGTTATACTTTCATATTTTTGTATATATTCCGGCTCAAGAATAATATCATTCATTCAATTAAAGAAACTTGCATATCTACTCTTTGAAAAGAACAGTGTTTGTATAAGGACAAGAACTAAGTAACGGGAATTCATGTGTTAATCAATTCCACTCGAGACTCTTTATATATTGGGGCTCGGCCCCCATTGGATCACCCCTGACGAAGTCATAGTGACGAAACGCGTAGAGGTCCAATGGGAGCTCGAGTCTGGTTACTGTGACAACACAATCCGGAAGTCAGTTGGAAGCTGACTGCGAGACGGAGCTGTGGAAGTTTACAACAGCGTGTTCAAAGATACCTTTATGTGAACCTTTTTCACTTGCAAAATGTAAGTGCATTTTATTCTGTGTTTTATTAAACGTTGTTTTGGATAACTACACCATTGGAGATTCGGTATTTGTCTTCTTATCTCCCGTATATATGAACTACCCGGGGGAAGATTTGATTGTTATTGAAGACACTCCTGATGGGCGTTACGAACCACTTTGAGATGATGTCAAGAATTGGACATTAGGACTCATTACTATGATATCGTGACTATGATTATTTGATTTTATCTTGTATTTTTATACATGAGGCATCAACATATGTCACTTTTTTAATTTAGGCATTGTTTGATGTTGAAATTTCCCTTTTATCTACCCATTCCATTTGCGCCTCATCCTATAATTTGATGTGTAATAATATGACTGCTCTCACAGGCCTGAATCAGGTACTTTCACCCTCCACCCCCCTGCACTAGATTGGAGTCAGTTTGGTTTTCCCCACCACCCACCTGGATCTAAGAGGCCAGTATGGCGTTTTTTTTCTAGCTTTAAATGCATAATTTTAACTGGAGTTTATTTCTGTGGATATGAATTCCCTGTCTCCACACCATTCCATACTTGGACAGGAAATCTTCACAAGGAAAGGGGGTATTTGTGTATTACTCTAGTCCACACTGATCCAGGTGGGGCTGACTAGTGCCCTCTATCATAGGGATTGTTTTTTACCTCTCAAAATATCTGTTTAGCTTCGGCAGCTGGACAGTGTAACGTTGCAGGTTGGTATGTGCTATGGTTTCCATAGCAACCAAAGTTTCTTTCCTAGTACTTATCACTGAACTTGCTACTCTATCATGGGGGGGGGGTACGCGATAGCGATGACCACCTTTCCGACATCAGGAACTGCCACTAAACAATGCCGATTGATGCAATTTAGACAATTAGTAAAGAGAGACTTACAAACAAAGCAACATAGAGCTATTCCAGCAAGCCTGCTATTAATCGCAACTGAAGAAAATGCCAGCACTCAGAGTGACGTCAGTTAAAATAGCAAAAGTTACATTGCTAGTTTTAAGGGGGGACCCAGCAGCAATATGTTAAACCCTTTGTAAAAAAACATTATACAGCCGCTGGGTCCCCGCATTGCCCCCTTAAAACTAGCAATGTAACTCTCGCTATTTTAAGTGAAGTCACTCTGAATGCCGGAATCTTCTACAGTTGGGTTTGATAGCATGATTGCCACAATCGCCCTATGTCACTGTTTATGTAAGTCGCTCTTTATTACTTGTCTAAATTACACCAATCGGCATCGTTTAGTCGCAGTTCCTGATGTCGGAAAGGTGCTCATCGCAGATATCACTGCCACCGCTCTGTTGCATATCACAGGGAATTCACTTGTTTAGTAAACTACACCTGAGATTAGGGGAAGGCCAGTGATGAACAGAGCAATGTGATATTCAGTCAAACCCACATCTTTGCTAGAGGACGCTATTGAAATTTGATTAATAAAATCAGCTACATTTCTCTTCATGACTAGGGACCATTAAGAGTCAATAATGAAATGGAAAAAAATTGTAATTTTTCTGCACAAATACATTTAATTTTGTGTCATATGCACACATTGGATCTTGCCCTCACTCCTTGGGCTAGATTTACTAAGAATCGTGTTTGGTGGCGGTTTGAAACCGCCACTCATCACCGGCGGTTTAGTGGTTCAAACCGCCGCATTTACTATAGGGCGACTTGAGGCTTCAATTTAAAATGACTGGCGATGTGTGGCGGATTGAAAAAGCTAAACCGCCGGCGGTTTGGATGAAGCCGCCACAAAACCGCCAGCCAAAAGACAGGACAGGACAGTTTTAATACCTGCTTCAGAATGGCTTGATAGCTTAAATATGCTGTTTGAACTATTTTGCCATTCAGAACATTAGAGAAAGTACCATTGACATTTAAATTATGTTGGCAATCATTATTTATTGATTAAGGGGCAAAATTAATAAAATATTATCTTATGAGGGAATAAAAAATTTTCATTATATAAAGGGGATAAAATGATTTAATTATTACATTATTTGGACAATATGTCATGACAAATTGTGCAACATAAATAATCATATCCACCATTAACAATCAGTTAATAATATTATATATTCACATTTTCTACAAAATATAATGCTATAACAGTGTCCCTTTAAAAAAAAAAATATAAAAAAAAATTCTTTCATAAATTATTATTACATTTATTTTGTCCCTTTAGCAATAAATAATGATTTTCCAAATGATTAAAATATCAAAGGTGCTTTCTCTTATGTTCTGATTGTCACTCACCAGACTGTGAGTGCTTCTTCCCGTGTGTTTAGGAACCGTGGCCGTCCACCATCCTGAGGGTCTGCGCATGCGCAGCCCTTTCAAAACCTTCAGTACCTGTCCCTTTACTTAATTGGCTGATCAGGCAACACTCCCTATTTAAAGCACCTGCTGTCCATACCTCGTTGCCTGATCTTGGAGTCTCATTCCCCATGAGCCTCTGAAGGTGTTCCTGTGTTTCCTCGTGTATTCAGCGCTGCTGATTCCTGTGGTTTCCAGACCACTTCTACTCCTGTGGTTTCCAGACCACTCCAACTCTCCTGTGTTTCATCGTGACTGTTAGCTGATTCCTATCCGCTGCCTCCGTGCACTACAGTCCTCAGACCACTTCAACTCTCCTGTGTTTCATCGTGACTGTTAGCTGATTCCTATCCGCTGCCTCCGTGCACTACAGTCTTCAGACCACTTCAACTCTCCTGTGTTTCATCGTGACTGTTAGCTGATTCCTATCCGCTGCCTCCATGCACTACAGTCCTCAGACCACTTCAACTCTCCTGTGTTTCATCGTGACTGTTAGCTGATTCCTATCCGCTGCCTCCGTGCACTACAGTCCTCAGACCACTTCAACTCACCTGTGTTTCATCGTGACTGTTTGGCTGATTCCTATCCGCTGCCTCCGTGCGCTACAGTCTTCAGCTCATCTCAACTCTCCTGTGTTTCCTCGAGACTGCTACAACTGATTCCTATCCGCTGCTCTCCGTGCTCAACAGTTCCAGCTCAGCTCTACTCTCCCGTGTTTCATCGTGGCTGCACCTGCTGGTTGCTATCCGCTACCTCCGTGTACCTGCAGAGTCCTGCTGGCTGCTACTCCTCAATTCTACTCGTGTCTGCAGCAGCTGATCCGCTCTCCGTGCTTCCCAGGGTTCCTGCTGGTGTCTACTCGCCAGTCTGCATCGGATCTGCGCCTCACTGCTTTCATCTCGTCTAGACCTTCGCTACTCTTCAGGGTCCTCCAGGAGTCCAGTTCTACATACTACTGCTTCCTGAGTATTTGTTCCCCTGCTGGTCTACCTACCTGTGCGCTGCACCAACTTGATTACCGCTTCACCCTCCAGGGACTTCGCATCCTGCCGGCCTCCAGCCTTTCAGGTATCTCTGCACTCCTGTCTGACAGCCTGCTCCTGAACCACGGTATGCATACTTCTCATTGACTGTGCTGGTGTATTGCATATCTTGCTGGACTGAGTTGTTCTCCTCTGGAGCTTACTATCCGCTGAGACTTTTGCCATCATTGACTGTGTTATCTTTTGCCCGGATAGTTTCTATGATTTTGTATTATTGCAGTGCTGTTCAGTCATTACTATATTGTGCATGTCATTGTGGATCAAGTTCAAGGTGCCCGTGTATCCTCTGTATTGCAGTCTTTCCCCGTGCTCCTCCTCACTCATATATTCAGTGGTACAACTTGCTAGAGGCAGACCACTGATTCCTGTTTCCTGTGTCACCTGTGCCAGTGTCCTCTCACATAGCAGTGGTACAACTTGCTAACGCAGACCACTGACTCCCCGGATACCTTCACCTGGATTCTATTCCTTCACCCAGACAGTGGTACAACTTGCTAAACGCAGACCGCTGACTCTCATCATCTTCTCGTTTCTGTTGGACATTCCTCCTCACTATAGCAGTGGTACAACTTGCTACCGCAGACCACTGACTACCCTCACGTGTCCTTTGTCCATTCAGTTCCTCGTGTATTTCTATATATATATTACCAGTGCTGCTAGTCATAGACTTTCCCGAGCATCTCTATCATCTGCTGTCTCCTGTTCCGTGATCACCCCGCTACTAGAGTACCATATTACCACCTATACTGCTCTGGTAAGCTTATCACCTGGTGATCCCTGGGTAAAGACTCCTAGTGCCCGTGACACTGATTGACCAAATACCTGAAACAGCACACTGTTTGAACAATCTCGCTGCTCGCAAGCAGCGCTTTCATTTTGGTCTATTGAATGGCGGTTTTCCGGCGGCTTTATAAACCCCCTAATAGTAAATCCGGCTGTTTGTATGTTGAACATTGTTGAAACCGTCATGGCGCTTTATACAGAGGCGGGTTTGAAAACATCATTTCTGGCCGTTTGGACGGCGGGTTTAGCCTTAGTAAATCCGGCGATGGCTAAACCGCCGCCAAACCCGCCGAAAGTCAGCGGGTTTACAAACACGCCTGTTAGTAAATCTAGCCCCTTGTTTTGAATCATGCAAACAAAAATAAAAAGTACTATCACATTTGGACCACTCCCTTATTTAATTATAACTTTTTTTTACCATACATACTTTACCATACCATACTGCAATACTGCTCTTTTAAGTCTTATTTATGGAATTCAATTGGGGGTGATGTGGCGCAGATATCGCGCCACGCACATTGCCAGCAATTAAATCTCAGCTCATCTTTCACCTCATAGAGCTGCAAGGAAAACTGAGCAGAGATTTCTATGAAATCTCCACCGCAAAGTGTCTCACGAACGTTCTAGAGACACTTCCCCCCTAAATGCTGTAAAAACTAATAACAATGAAGAGGCACTGGGTTATTTACCTTAAGTGTCACAACTTTACAGGTGTTATGACTTATTAGTAGACTTCAGCTGTGTTAGTGCAGAATATGTTCCATTGAAATACTGGCTGCGGCCAGATTACTTTCACCTCCAAAGTGTAAAAATCTGCCAAGAAAAAAAGAGCTCTATGGAAACCTCCTAAAATGTAAATGATTCATCAAATATGCACACATTTATTAAAATAAGCACAAAGGTTTTTTAAAATAAAATTTTTTTGCATTTTTGGCCAACATCTAAAACATTAATGCTGTTAGGCCACATTCTCCATGAAATGCTCTGATCCACCCATTCATGCAAACTGGTATGAGAAGTGAAAATTTGCTCCCCTTGTAATCATCACCATCTTGCGTTCTAACCCATGTGTTAATTGTATTGTATCTTAATAGAGAATAATGATGTTCCAGCAAAATTCAGTTACAAATTTGGCTCGTTATAGTCCCAGTTTGTTATATGCTGATTTATTAAGCATTTCAGAGTGGACACTCTTATTGTTTGCTGCGAGCGGTGGCTTGCGCGTGCCCGCTCTCACCTGCGTCCCGGCTCTCAAGACAACAGCCAAGACATCACTTCCGGTATTACTGTTCCAGCCGTCACCAAGGCAATTGCTGAGATGTCTTTGCAATCAGTGGCTGGGTGCGTGCGTTAACCAGTATAATTAATTAAGCATATTCTGGAGGGGCAATTGGTACCATTTGGCAACTTCATGTATTTAAGGCATGGAGGGCTTAGCTTCCCTGCCATTTATAGGATCTGTGTGCTGCGCAATTGATGACCAGCTCTGTCCTGTTCTATCCTGTGGATACTCTGCATTTCATCTGATTCCTGTTGTGACCTTTGGCTTTGACCCTGGTTGAACGCTGATTGCCCCTGACATCTGCCTGTTTTCTGGATTACCCCAGTTTGCTACCTGCCCTGACCTCTGGCCTGTTTCCTGGTTATCCTGCTCATTACTGACCCACGACCGCTGGCCTGTCCCCTGTACCTGCCTCCAGTATTCCAGATTCCGAAGACCTCTATTAGCCCGGTTCTAAAGGCTTATTTAATAGCTATAGCCCAAACATTGTTACAAACTGAGGCCAGAAGACAGATCTTGTGAAGAATATGTAATAAACATATACATTCCAGTAGTATACAGTAGATGCCACATATTTAAAGAATACAATCAAATAAAGAAACAAACAAAGAGACACATTTATGTAATAACATATCAGCAGGCATTTAAATAAAAGTGTTTTAAGCTATACCAAACAAATCTGACAATTCAATGTGATTCCACCAGCTTTTGAGAGTTAGGTGAAAGGGTAGCACAATCCAGTTCTGAGAGATTTTCATCCATCAACCAGCTGTGTTTGTTGTTTTCAATGTGCCATGTAATAGAGAAAGTCTGTTCACGTGTGTGTTAGGATCTGCCTTGTATCTCTGAGTGTATATTACCCTGCAGTACCTGTGATCCTCCAGAGGTGCTGCTGTTTGCCTTTCCCACTATCAGGGGTTAACTAGCACAGCTAGCTAATCAGCCACACCTGACTGTGTCCTATATATGCCTGCCTTTTCCAGAATCCTTTGCTGGTCATTGAAGTTCGTATGCCTGCTTATTTTTCTTTGTTCCTGGATTACCTGCATGTTTCTGACTATTACTGCGAACTGGCTTCAGTTAAGTTATTTCCTGTGTTTCATTATTGTTTACCTGTTGTTTGGCAATATCTGGAAGTCCATCGTTTCATCAGCCTGAACTGGTTTCTGTTTATTTGCTTTCCCTGGGCTATGCTTTTTCTCCAATAAACAGTTTAAACGTTTATATCACGTGTCTGGCTCCATGGCTGTAATTAAGGAATTAGTTTTGAACTGAACCATAACAGAATGACCAGCCTAAAAGAAAGCCTTGGTGTCATGTGAAAAACAAAACAAAAAAAACCCTGCTTCAGATTTCTCCTGGAACTCTCATTGCAATTGATCTTGTTTTTTTCCTGCAAACATGTCTGCTCTACAAATGACTGAACAGTCTAAGCTACAGTGTCTACAAACAGACATAATTCTGTTATGCTCTCAGCTGGCTCAATTTTCTGCTATACATTTGGACCCACTCTGGAGACTATCAGAATCTGTTTCTCTGAAATCCAATACCGTTGATTTGCTTCAACCAACTCTGTCTGCTGCGGAATCTGTGCAAACAGCACCTCTTAACTGTGCTTCTACAAACTGGCAGTTTACTAAGAACTATGGTGTAACAAACTCCCAGTTCACAGGTGGCCCACGCCCCCATCTGACCGAAGTGGAGCAGCAGCACAGAATAACCAACAAATTGTGTCTCTACTGTGCCAGTTATGTACACTTCTTACAAGTCTGTCCTCTCCGCAGACAAAGACAGCCTACTAAACCATCTTCTGTTGTTTCCTCTCCGCATTCCGGATTTGTTTATACTTCACCTGTTCTGCTCCCTGGGATGGGGCCTAATCTGCAAGTTCCAGTTGCCACCTGTCCTGTGGTGCCAGCTCCAGTTGCCGCCTGTCCTGTGGTGCCAGCTCCGGTTGCCGCCTGTCCTGTGGTGCCAGCTCTGGTTGCCGTCTGTCTTGTGGTGCCTGCCCCTAAAGGCCGCTCCAGAGGGGGTGCTGCCCCTACAGCCTGCTTCAGAGGGGTCGTTGCCCTTATAGTCTGCTCCAGAGGGGCACTGCCTTTAGAGCCTGCTCTAGAGGGGGCTCTGCCCTTACAGTCCGCTCCAGAGACATTTCTAGTCCTTGCGGTTCAGCCCGAGTTGCCAGTCCATGCGGTTCAGCCTGAGTTGCCACTCTATGCGGTTCAGCCCGAGTTGCCACTCTATGCGGTTCAGCCCGAGTTGCCACTCTATGCGGTTCAGCCCGAGTTGCCACTCTATGCGGTTCAGCCCAAGTTACCACTTCGTGCTGTCTGCTCTGAGGCTTCTCACAGTGCTGTCTGCTCTGAGACTTCTCACAGTGCTGTCTGCTCTGAGGCTTTTTACAGCGCTGTCTGCTCTGAGGCTTCTCACAGCACTGTCTGCTCTGAGGCTTCTCACAGCGCTATCTACTCTGAGGCTTCTCACAGCGCTGTCTGCTCTGAGGCTTCTCACAGCACTGTCTGCTCTGAGGCTTCTCATAGTGCTATCAAGTCTGAGTGGTGTGCTCAGTCTGGGCTATCCGTCATGTGTGCCCAGCTTCCTGTTCCAGTCGGGGACTCCTGATCTGGCGTCCCAGTCGGGGACTCTCCAGAAACTACTGCCCAAGTTGAGGACTCCCCAGAGATTGCTAGTGAGCCAGAATGCCCAGATGCCTCTTCCAAGTCATCAGATCCTTCTCCAGTCTTTGACGGAGACATCAAACAGTTTATTTCAGTACTTCAAATTTCCATGAAACAGTTTCAAGACTCTCCAGAGTACTTTGCCAACCAATTTAGCCAAGTGGGTTCTGTCTTGCCAGTCTCGGCTTTGTCTTGTACCTTCTCTGAGTTGTTGACTTTCCTGCAGTGAGTAGAATGGACTCAAGTGTCTCTTTCTGCTACCTTTAGAGATGTGGTACTGGTCATCAACACTTGGTACGGGCCTTCCCAATGGTTTGTTAAACAACCTGAGCGTAACAAATTGCGGATCATAACATATTCCCCAGGTTCAACATCATGATAGTTTGTTTCTGGCATACCAGGTGACAGCATTTTGAATTTCTGTTGCTGTTGTTTTAGCTGTTTGCTCATTTTTATGAGATATTGCACAGTCACTTCATTATTGCACTTTAGATCCATAAAATATCTCAAAGGGGGACAGATTAAGAGAAGGTCTGGGAGTGGTTCTGATGCTATAGAGGACTAGTGGCAAAGCTTCTGGCCATGCCAATCCATTTTTAGCCATTATCGTACTCAGTTTGTTCTTAATGGTACCGTTTACCCTTTCCACCTTACCACTGGCTTGTGGTCAGTAAGGAGTATGAAGTCTGCATTCAATTCCCATAAGTTTACATGTTCTTAAAGATACACATACCTTCTTAAGCCAGATGAGTCAGACCATGTGCTGCCTCAGCCAGGCCTGGGTAATATGCTCTAGGAGCCACGGGCCTACCTTGTCCATGTCTCCAGAGTCCAGAGAGGACTCTTGACCACGTCCCTTCGCCTTTCATACCGCATTTTCCTGTAGGAAACACAAATCTTACATTTCAATTAATTTCTGTGTGTTTGTTGTCTGGAAACCCATCATTTTGTCAGTTGATAAATTTACAGATAACCCTGCTGCCCACTTGGCAGCTTCATCTGCCATGCTATTGCCCACCGATACTGGGTCTTCTTCGTATGTGTGGGCTTTGCATTTGATGACAGCTACTGCCTTAGGCAACTGTATCGATGTCAAGAGTCCTTTTATGTGATGTGAATGTGCTACTGGTGTGCCTGCCGCTGTCATAAAGTTTCTAAGACGCCATAGGGCCCCGAAATCATGCACTAACCCAAAAGCATACCTAGAGTCAGTGTATATATTAGCTTATTTACCCTCTGCCAACTCCCACGCTCTCCTTATTGCCACAAGTTTGGCCACTTGGGCTGAGTAAGGTGGGCCAAGGGGTTCAGCTTCTATAACATCATCATCATCTACAACAGCGTAACTGGTACAAAGTTCTCCTGTGTCTTTCTGTCTATGACAACTCCCATCCGTGTAAAATCTAAATTTTCTAAGGGTGTGTCACATATGTCAGGTCTCGCAGTAAAAGTCTGGTTCAGATATTCCATACAATCATGTGTGTCATTATACCTGCAAAATTCACTTTCAGCCAGAGTCTATTCTCCTTCCACCCTTTGTGCATCTCGAGGCACATATGGTAGGTATGTAGCTGGATTTAAAGTATTGCACCGTTTGATGGTGATGTTTGCAGGTGCCTTCAGAGCTAGTTCCCACTTTGTGCCGGTGCCTTAGTTCAGACTCTCTTTAAGGTTAAAGAATGTCTGATCTGTCTCCTCTGTGTGTGTAACACGCTCAGGCTTTGAGGATGAGACTAATTCCTGTAATGGCCATGCCAGAATACAATATCCTGGATTCATGAATCCAATATCCACACATCCCCAAGAAGGTACAGATCTGCTGTTGATTCTGCGACAGGGTCATGTTTTGTATTGCTTGTATTCTGTCCTTTGTCAAATGTCTTAGCCCCTGGGTGAGACAGTGTCCCAAGTATTTAACCTTGGTTTGACATGGCTGTAATTTATCCTTTGCAACCTTGTGTCCTGTTTGAGAGAGATGGAGCAACAACAGTTTAGTATCATGCACAGATGACATAAACGAATCAGAACACAGCAATAAATCGTCTACATATTGAATAAGAACAGACCCATTGCTTGATTGGAAGGATTGCAAACAGTCATGTAAGGCCTCGGCGAAAATACTAGGACTGTCAATGAACCCCTGGGGAAACCTTGTCCATGTATATTGCACCCCCTGTAGGAGAATGCAAAAAGATATTGACAGTCAGGATGAATAGGGACAGAGAAGGCCGAACAAAGATCAATACAGTGAAATGACTAACAGATGGTGGAATCTGCATAAGGATGGACAGCTGGATTGGGCACTACGGGGAATTGGCTCTCAACTACTTTGCTAACTCCCCTTAGGTCTTGGACTAATCTGTAGCCCCTCCACGCATTCTTCTTCACTGGGAAAATTGGACTATTGCCTGTGCTGAATGTACGAATCAGGATCCCTTGTTGCAGCAGCCTTTCAATTACAGGATACACCCCTAATTCCACCTCTGGTTTTAATGGGTACTGTGGGATTTTTGAAGCTCGCCTTCCACTTTTCAGATTAACCATTACAGGAGCTACATTTACCATCAATCCAGTGTCCCGTCCATCTTTGGTCCATAGGGTACCCGGTATTTGTGGTAACATTTCCTCTACCTGAGATGGACTTTTTTTTCTAGAATGGCAGAGTGCAGCATTAACCTTTGTGGGGTGTTTAATATGTCCTGTACCTCTTGTGCAACCTTCCTTGGTATGTCTAGAAATACACCATCAGGGGTACAATAAATGACACATCCCATTTTACACAGTAAATCCCTGCCCAGTAGGTTAGTAGGAGCCGCTGCAGCCAAGAGAAAGGAATGTTTGGTATGCAAGGGCCCGATAGTAACCTCTGCAGGTTTAGTCAAAGGGTAATGTAGCACTCTCCCCGTTACTCCCATAGCTGGAAGTTTTGTTGGTAACCTGTAAACTTAAAGAAGTTATCACTGACCTGGCCGCCCCTGTATCTACAAGAAAAGTTTGTGCTACACCAGATACATCAACTGTCACTGTAGGTTCTTCCCTACGATTCTCAGTTAACCTAACTGGTTGTAGAATACAGGTATGACTTGACCTCTAGTGTTGGCTGACATTCTCCCGCAAAAGCATTTGCTGCTATGATGTGTGCGGGCAACTGTTGGGAATTTTCTGAAACTTGTGTGTGCCTTCTTTGTGGGTATCCATGTGATTCCCCCCTAGGTGACCCCGATCTTCTCTCTCTACAGTACTTCATTTTGTTTCCCTCTTTATGGCAGTTAAAGCACTTCACTGACGTATGTCATTTTCGTTCGTTGAGTTTGTGGTTGTGGTCCTTCTAATCCCTGGATTATTACCATCATTAGTCTATCACTTTGCGCCTCTTTTCTCCTACCTATGTTTTTGTCATGCTCCACAGTAGATTCTCTAAGTGCATCTACCGTGATTCCCCTCCAGTTAGGTAAAGAGGTTTGTACCCTGGTCTTCAGATTTTCCTTGAGACCATCTATTAGTACTGTAACAGTAACTTCCCTGCAATGCATATCATCCTTTATGTCTGATATCCCTGTGTAATGGGTCATTGCTGACAGAGCTCTGGCAAAATAATCTGACGCATTTTCACTATCCTTCTATTTGATAGTAAAAATTTTGCTCAGATTCACTACGAATGGAAAGTATATGGCCAACTGTGAGATTATACAGTTAATATTTTAGTGATTATCATCATCTGCTATGGACTTATCATCCCCCAATATACAATCCTTAATAAACTTTTGTATATCAATATTGGAAGGAAGACAGGCCCTCAACACCACTCGTCAATCTTTATTAGTTGGCTCATGTGCATTACCTAAATCTTTAACAAATTTCTGACACTTGGCCAAATCTTTCCTAGAATCAGGGAAATCAGACATAATTGAATGTAGTTCAGATCTAGTCCATGAACAATGCATTGCTACATGTTTTATGGGAACTATCCCATCTTTGTCCACTTTCCCATTGGGAACTGCTATTGTGCAGATAGGATGTAAACCTACCAAATCGCTACCTTCAGGATTAATTGCTGGAATCACTATCTCAGTACAATGAATGTTCCCCCGCCTATTGATTTCTCCACTACTCTCACCAATTTCAGCCGCTGCCCCTGCTGGTGGGAACGCTCCCTTTGCTTGTCTGCATGGAACTTCTTGCACGTTAATAGCGTGGGCTTGGCTGAAATAACAGTGGGTTCAACATCTTCTTCAGAAACATTACCTTTAAAATTACTTAATACAGGATATAAATTACTTGTTCCATTTTTAGCATTTTTAGAATCAGTTGTACTTTCCCCTCCATCCGCATATGGTGGCGGGGGCGCGCTTGCACTCCCTTCTCCTCACTTCACAACGCTTCCTTCCGGTATGCACGCACTACCCTGCCACGTGTTCCCTTCCTGTTGCCACAGTTTTAAACAGTCATTGATTTTAATTATCTTTTTTAATGATTTAATCAAACATATTTTATCTCTAACAGTATTTAATACCTTTGTATCAAAACTACCAACCTTGGGAAAGGGTTTCACACACTCATTGGTCATCTTAACCCACCTATCAAAGTACGCTGTTCCGTACGCACCATATTTCACATGAGTAACGTACCTTGCCAAATCTATCGAACCTTCCTTAACCAGTATCTCATCGATCATCTCTAGCGTTTGCTTAGCACCCATGTGGAAACAGACTTTTCCAACGCTTCGCAGCACAGACCTCCCGATAAAGCTTTTTATTCTCCGTTGACGAATTACACAAGCTGCGTCAACTCACTTCTTCAACATTCACCATTCACCACTTCATTCACCATTCAACAATATACGCCATTGTCAGCGTACCCAGCACGGTCCTTAACACAGTCCCTTCCTACTGAACAGACGGAAATATTAACACTTTACAGCATAAAACAATATCCCGCCTTTTCAGAGAGGTTCCTGTTGAGTACTATACCACTGGTAGCACTAAATATTTACTAATACCAGCCTTGCCAGTGTATCTCCTCTGACAACTCCTAAGTCACAATCACAGTTGCATCTACAACACGTGCGGTCCAATCGCACCGCTTACAGATACTAGCTATCAATAAACTTGTCACTCACCGGACTGTGAGTGCTTCTTCCCATATATTTAGGAACCGTGGCCGTTCTCCATCCTGAGGGTCTGCGCATGCGCAGCCCTTTCAAACCCTTCAGTACCTGTTCCTTTAACTTAATTGGCAGATCAGGCAACACTCCCTATATTAAGCACCTGTGGTCAATACCACGTTGCCTGATCTTGGAGTCTCATTCCCATGAGCCTCTGAAGGTGTTTCCTCGTGTATTCAGCGCTGCTGATTCCTGTGGTTTCCAAACCACTTCTACCCCTGTGGTTTCCAGACCACTTCTACTCCTGTGGTTTCCTAACCACTTCAACCCTCCTGTGTATCATCGTGACTGTTAGCTGATTCCTATCCGCTGCCTCCGTGCACTACAGTCTTCAAGCCACTTCAACTTTGCTATGTATCCTCGTGACTGTTAGCTGATTCCTATCCGCTGCCTCCGTGCACTACAGTCTTCAATCTACTTCAACTCACCTGTGTGCCATCATGACTGTTAGCTGATTCCTATCCGCTGCCTCCGTGCACTACAGTCTTCAATCTACTTCAACTCGCCTGTGTTTCATCGTGACTGTTTGGCTGATTCCTATCCGCTGCCTCCGTGCGCTTCAGTCTTCAGCTCATCTCATCTCTCCCGTGTTTCCTCGAGACTGCTACAACTGATTCCTATCCGCTACTCTCCGTGCTCAACAGTTCCAGCTCAGCTCTGCTCTCCCGTGTTTCATCGTTGCTGCACCTGCTGGTTGCCATCCGCTACCTCCGTGTATCTGCAGAGTCCTGCTGCTGCTACTTCTCAGTTCTACTCGTCCTATAACAGCTGACCCGCTCTCCGTGCTTCTCCGTGTTCCCGCTGGTCTCTACTCGCCAGTCTGCATCGGATCTGCGCCTCACTGTTTTCATCTCATCTAGATCATCGCTACTCTTCAGGGTCCTCCAGGAGTCCAGTTCTACATACTACTGCTTCCTGAGTATTTGTTCCCCTGCTGGTCTACCTACCTGTGCACTGCACCTACTTGATTACCGCTTCGCCCCTCCAGGGACTTCGCATCCTGCCGGCCTCCAGCCGTTCAGGTATCTCTGCACTCCTGTCTGACAGCCTGCTTCTGAACCACGGTATGCATACTTCTCATTGACTGTGCTGGTGTATTGCATATCTTGCTGGACTGAGTTTGTTCTCCTCTGGAGTTTACTATCCGCTGAGACTATTGCCATCATTGACTGTGTTATCTTGTGCCGGATTACCTCAAGTGACTTTCTATTATTGCAGTGCTGTTCAGTCATTAATATATTGTGCATGTTATTGTGGATCAAGTTTAACGTGCCCGTGTATCCCCTGTATTGCAGTCTCTCCCCGTGCTCCTCCTTTACATATATATTCAGTGGTACAACTTGCTAGTGGCAGACCACTGATCCCTGTTTCCTGTGTCACCTGTTCCAGTATCCTCTCACATAGCAGTGGTACAACTTGCTAACGCAGACCACTGACTCCCCGGATACCTCCACGTGGATTCCATTCCTTCACTCAGACAGTGGTACAACTTGCTATCCGCAGACCGCTGACTCTCATCACCTCCTCGTTTCTGTTGGACATTCCTCCTCACTATAGCAGTGGTACAACTTGCTACCGCAGACCACTGACTACCTTCACGTGTCCTTTGTCCATACAGTTCCTCGTGTATTTCTACATCCATATTACCAGTGCTGCTAGTCATAGACTTTCCTGAGCATCTCCATCATCTGCTATTTCCTGTTCCGTGATCACCCTGCTACCAGAGTACCATATTACCATCTATACTGCTCTGGTAAGCCTATCACCTGGTGATCCCTGGGTAAAGACTCCTAGTGCCCGTGACAAAACTTTACAATTACTATTGTGATTGCCATGAAAACCCCTTGTTTTTGTCACACTATATAACGCGTATACTTTCCTTGGTTGTCTTTATATCCTGTTCCGTCAAACAGCAATCGACATTCCTTCAGGTTATCTTTATATCCTGTCTATTTCAACAGTAACCTGGGGCCTCAACTTTACAATCGCACAATTCACATACACCTTTATCTTCTGCGCAGAAAAATACTTTCTCAAATGTTTGTAATAAGTTATCAGAGGTTTTAATAACTGATTACATTATAAAATACAACAGGACTATCTATCAAAACAACTGATTAAACACGTGGCAACAATACAGGGACATTTATGCATACGCTACGCAAAATAAATCACATTAAATCGCACAATGATAATAAAAAGAAAGTTATTTTCTTTCTTGTCCCTATATTCGAACCATTATTATTATTATTATCTTATTATTCTAAAATAATAATCAGGCCTCGAACACATTGTGTTCTTACCTGATTATGACGCTTTTTCCACCCTTTGTTGAGGAACCGAAATCCGTAGGCTTTGCAAATCTTCCGGTAGGGTGATCTCACCGCTTTGAGCCCCCAAATTGTTATGTTCGTCTAGTCGCTATCAATGAAAATTGTTCGCTGCGATTTGTGTGCTTCCAATGTACAAAGAGATTTAATAGCAAGATGCAACAAATAACAATTCAATATAATAAGCACAGCCGATACAGCATACAGTCATTCAATCCTGAAGTCTGTGGTCAAGTAGACTGTATAGTGGTCCCAGAGCCTGGTTTTTGAACAAACTGTACATTCTCACTCTGGGTTTTCTGCCTGTCCAGATAAATGTTGAAAGAGAGTGTTAAAGGTTTTTAAGGATACTGACTGGGATATGTATTGGAAGCGTCAACTATAATTATAAAATTCTGGGGAGAGCATTTATATTGATGGCAGCAATGTGTCATGAACCAGGAGATAACATTTTGCTAAATCAGCCATTATGGAATCAATTAGTCTAGAGAAATTGGCAGCATACAGATGACTGCGAGATTTTGCTAGGTATACTCCTAGATATTTAATTTTTTCACTTTGACATCGAAAGTTGCAATTAAGTTTTAATGAGTGTAATGTATCTGGGGCCATATTCAAATCCAAGATCTCAGAGATTTGTCTACATTAATTTTAATTAGTAAGGACACTGTATGTATGTATTTCTTTAAATGTGTTGGAAAGAGTAGTTTGAGGTTTGGTTATAGTCAGGAGGACATCATCAGCATATAAAACTACCTTATGAAGCACTATAACTAGTGCAAATATTAAGTAAGACAGGGGGCAGTTCTGTCTAGGCCATTTCTAATCTGGAAAGGGGTTGAGGTAAAGCCATTGGTGAGAATGGGTGCAGACAGGTTATGATAAAGTGCAGCCACTCTACAGAAAGCACCTCTGATTAGCTATCACTTTTCAAATAATTTGGGGTGCTGGTATTGCCATGTTTCTACACATATGTACTTTATAGGATAAAGAAAATCCAAGAGTATGGTTGGGTACACACAACAGAAAAGTTCTCCAGATGTGATATCATTAACAATTTTACCAACAAATGAAAAGTCACAACTAGCATGCCAATTTATGTGTACACTATACACGTTTTACCTAGATCTGTGCTCTTCATCCTGCGTAACCATTGGCTGAAAATATTGTGACTCTGTAAACTCTTTGGAGATCTGCCTACATTACTGGTTGTGAGTGCATACACACTTCAGAATTTGCCTAAGAATATTCCATCACTTTTAGAGGTCTTTAATCCGTTTATAAAATCAAACGATACAATGTGCTTTGCAACGATAAAACATGATCGTTGGAATGTACACTAATGCTATATCAGACCCAATGGTCGCTTATTGTGTGATTGGCACAATAATCGGGTGAAAAACTTGTAGTGTGTACCCAGCCGAATTTTTTTAACACACACATAATTTTGACAAAAAAGTGCGATATTTTCCAGTGCCCTGCGCAGGGATGGCGAGGTCCAGTTGACTTATCCTTTCTTTAAATGATCAAGTCTCCAGTGGTTTATTTCACAGTATCTATATTAGGACAGTTCTACTTTCATCAAATCAGTTTGTGATTTTTACTTTCTACTGTCATCAAATCAAACTAGCTTGTGGAGATTATGCCAGTAACCCTCCAAGTTCAGTCATAATCATCCCGGCCAGCACTGCAGGTGTTCTTGTTGAGACGTCGACAACCAAGAAAACTGGTGGTTCAGACAACGCTGTGTCAGTTTATTACACCTAAGCCTCAGCTCCGTAAATCAGAAACAAATTCAATGCTATTAGCATTTTAACTGCTCCCAGCTACCAATGCAAGTTTAGGAACCATTACAGCGTAGGCAGTGGTGAAAAAACACCATTTTGAATGCTTATAGCAATTATTGAATAATCCTCAATGAGATTACTTTCTAAATGTATTTCTCAAATTGAATCAAAACCGCTAACAAATTTAAACTTGAACAAATTCAATTTCAAATTATGTAGAATTGTTTCCCTCATGTATGTCTTTCCATGTGCTCTAGATGACGGTGAACAACTGAGATTGCATAACTGTGACATTACTGTGCCTTTTTTTTTTATTTTGCTTTGTGTTAGGCCTTGTTCTAAGTTCTAGCATAAATTTTTATTTTATTGTAAGGGGGTGGTCATTATCCCTTATTATAAACAAATTTAAATTAGAAACTAAGAAATTGCATTGTATGAGGCGATATTCATATGAGCAATAAAAGATGTGTTTTAAATTCACTGAGTTACACATCCTATTACATAAACCTTACATAATGGGTCATGTGATACAAGTGAAATCACTATTCTCCAAATATAAGTTACATTTCAAAACAGCGACATCACTATTCTACAATATAAATGAGTGCATCACTGCACACCAAATATGATATATTTATATTTATGCCACTTGTGCATTATGTATGGGATAAGGAACCCTCTACTGTGAAATGTAAGGATCTTAGGTGGTCACACTATTTATCTAAAAAAAAATGAAATTTGACCGTGTTACTCGTGAGCGTAAAACCGTCCGCGGACAATTACCGTTATTACGGAAATTTTAACACAGATTTCTGCACACGGCTATCAGATCTACAAGCAAAAATCAGCATTGAAATTACAGCACTAACGGTAATAATGCGCACTATTACCATAGTAACGGTAATAGTGCGCAAGCTGCCACGAGCAATGCGGTCAATTGAATTCCACCAATTCATCATTTATATAGCGCCACTAATTCCGCAGCGCTGTACAGAGAACTCACTCACATCAGTCCCTGCCCCATTGGGGCTTACAGACTAAATTCCCTAACACACACACACACTAGGATCAATTTTATTTTTTCTTTCAAGGGAAAATACCTTGAGAAAGTCCTCGGCCGAAACGCGTTGGTTCACACCGACAATTCACCTATTGGACAATCATGACAACCGGAAGTGTCGGGTGCGTTCCATACTGGAACGCAGACGCCTTCCTGATACAAGCTCGTACCACGAGGATTACCTTGTTATCATCATGCTGGGTAACCGGCCACCTTTTCCTTATACATCAAACCGCAAGTAAACAAAGAAATCTGCCAGCAATGCATTATTCTTAATGTGTTATATGCATACATTGATCTGAATACCTATACCACTATAGCGAAGACCCCAAGAACTATCTTATTGGCTCCATCTATGGGACCTGTATGCCTTGATACGTATATATCGAGTGTCATTGATTTTGGTACTTTTGGATCCTAACAGCACTCATACCATTGATGTACATCTATCTGCACTCTATGAACATCATTCAATGAGACATATGTGACTGTTTACTTACCATTTGCCTATCAATAGTGAGACCCAAAAAGGTGTATATAATCAAGATTGTGCTGATTCTCAAGTTAGTACCGAATCACATTTTTGTGTATGGGAATCATTGTTTACAATATTGTGTTTAAATATAAATTTTTAAATATTTATATATCAATGTATGTTATGTATGTATGAATTTTATCAGTATAAATTGAACATGTTTTAACTAGTAATAGATGTTAATTTATTAATTAGACAGATCCAAGAGCTCACAGCCCAATACAAACCATAAGGTACAGGAGTTTCATCATATTTATTAATCTATTTTAATTTATTTACTCTTAGAATAATACCTAAGTCAATGAGTGCTTAACTTCTAGTATGCCATTTATTTTATGGCAATAGTTATACACTCACATGTTTAACTATATATATTTATGATTTACTCAGCAAAATCTAATTCAAATCATTTAAAATATATAAAGTTCAGTGTTGTTTACAAACATTACCATACTCTGGTCTATAATTAGTAAAGTCATAACAAAAAAAACAGTAAAACATTTTTTCCCTCTAGAATTATACAAATTAATGTCATGGGTTAAATTTGTATTGCAGGCGTTATGTAACTTCCTTCCTAATCACTTCCAGACCAAGTCTCAAGAGTTCATTATTATTCTAGGACATAGCATTTAGGAATTCCGGAACAGTTGTAAATTTCAGCTGAACATCATGGAATAGCCCTTTGTTTGGTTATGCTGGCTTCATTCACAGCAGGTGCTGCTTGTGGCAGGTTTTATACCTTGTCAAAATCCATACACCATGGCTATACAGTGCAGAGGCTGCGCAGCCAGCATGCCCTGTCACCTGTGTTTTCATCCTCATTAAATAAAATAGACTTTTCGGTTTATTTTTAGAAGTCACCTCAATTTATTTTAACCTTTTCTTAACTAGAGGATATCTTTGGTAGCTGCTTAATTGGAACAATATATGTGATAAGGCTAATAAAACTATTAAAAATAGCATGACTTTTATTTTTATAAGCATTTTGTTGCGCAATTAATGTCTAATGAAACTTAGCAGAATAACCATACTAATAGCTGCCAGCAAAAAACTGGGCATTCATTGTTAAGGGAAAAGGGGAGATGTTTTAGAGAGAAAATCTGCCATGTGTCCTCAAATTGGAATGTGCATTAGCTGACCCATCCTCGCCACGGTCATATTATTGCGATTATGTTTCCTGGGTGACTAATTTTCAGCTCCAGGTCAAAGCACTGAGTGTATGTCTGTCTCTGGATAAACTGATCCAATCCTGTATAAAGCCTAGATTCTCAACCTGTGGTACATGTACCCCAAGGAGTACCTCAAAAATATTTAGTCTGTTAAATAGAACTCAAAATAACATTCATTAGTGAATTAATAATAAAACTAATAAGATAATAAATAATGCTTGAAATAAATGTACTCAGATCAGGAGTACTTGAATAACTTCACACACATTTGGGGGGGGGGGGGTGACATGTAGTACAAACAAATAAGACTTTAGGGGGTGATTGGTAAACATTTACAATCATAAGAGTGTTTAAAAATCATGGTCTACCAAAAACAGTGGCAATAAATGAAGCATATTGACAATTACACGGTGTGCATATAATGCATCTGTCCAAGATTATAATTATTGTAGCGTGGTTAGTGCAATATACCTGTATGTATGTATGTATGTATGTATGATATATATATATATATATATATATATATATATATATATATATATATATATAATAGAAATGTATCTCTTTAATAATTATAACCTTATAAGAATCTAATGTTTTGTTCCTAAAAATAATGACACCATTCCCCAGTGACTTACTGACTCATTAGAGGGTTCAATCGTTCATTCATGCATGTATACATTTCATGTTACACTTAATACGTTTAGCCTTTCGCACCTCGGTCGCAACATAAATAGATATTCAATTCTCTCAAGGAAATACAACGTCTTCGCACCTCGGATATATATATATAAAAAAAAAAAAAAAGAAGTCGAATTAAATTTGACGTCACCGAAAGACTAATAAGGATGATGTTAAAAAAAAAGAGCGTGAAGTTTATTTCTCCCCCTTGTAACTGAGCAGACAGCATCACACGCCCGTGTGTGTGCCCTAATAACGACCCCGAGACAATAATAATAATGCCAGCCGTGTCCCTGCGGAGGGCTGCAGGGGGGAGCAGGAGACGTGGCTGCTGCTGCTGCTCTGAAGCTGAGCAGAGGATTTGCTCTGGGAAAGGAAAGCAGAGCTGGGTGGAGGGAGGGGGTGTGATGGAAGGAGGAGGAGGGAGAGGGGACTACACAGAGAGCAGTGCCCGCGTGTGTGCCTCTGATTCCCGGTGTAATTTGCAGCCAATCATCAGTAGGTGTCCACATCCCTGCATCCTCCTCACCTCGGCGCCAATAACTCTCCACCTCTCTCCTGCCTCCCTCCTCCTTCCCTTTTCTCTCGCACTTCCCCATCCCCCTCTTGCTTCCTCCCCCCCCCCCTCCTCTCACAGCCCCCCCATGCCTCTCAGCCACACGCAGAGAAAGAGAGAGAGACTGACTGACTCCCAGGCTGCCTCCCTCCCTCCCTCACACACACATCGACTGGAAACTGACTGGAGAGCAGCGCACAGGGAGAGCCAGCTATAGACACACACACACACATAGGGGAGAACAGGGACCACCGAGAGACCAGCAGCACAATACACTCCCTCTCCCTCCTCCTCCCCCCCAGTTCTTATTCTCCTTCTACCTCCTGTTCAGCCAACATATAAACATACCTGTCTGTCCCCAAATACAAATATTGGTTGCTCGTCCTTATATTTCATTTGGTTGTTTTTTTTTTTTTGTTTCTGTTTTTTGTTTTTTTTTGTAGATTTTTAATTTTCAATTATTTTTTTCAAGTATTAAAGTGGATATCCTGGAGCTGTCAGTGCACCTGGAGTTGGTGCTCTATTCTTCCTGTGCAAGGTGATATGTGTGGGTAATTAAATGCAGACACCAGCGTGCAGGATCCCTGACATATTCTCCATACAGTGGTAAGTACAGAGATTTTGTTGTTCCTGTCTTGCACCTTCTCACCCTTTACCCTCCCCTTTGAATGTTTATGTGCCTTTGCCCTTTAGTAGCGTGGGGATGATTTGCTGTACTGTGACTAATGGTAAGTGCTGCTGGATTCATTTATTAATTAATCTGCGTCTGCCCCTCCCCCTGGATGTTAAATATGACCTTTGATCTCCAGTAGCCAGAGCAGACATGCCATATTGAACCATCCCTTGGCACTGTGGGTTAGTAGTGTAATAACTATACACCAAATAATTAAAGATATTATGAATCAACTATTTAATGCTGCATTTTTGTCTTCCTCTACTTGATTTTCTTTTTCCACCTTACCTGGTACATCCCAACCTCTACTCAAACACCTCTTCATTTTTGTACAGTATCGCCTACTTTTCTTCACTTCACAAACTAAAACATAAATGTGGTGTTTGTGTGGTAAATGATTGCACAGGGAATGATGTGATGTGTTCTGCTTGCTGGCAGGAACAGAAATGTGTAGTTGTTTTCATCTTTCACACATGATTTGGCATAACTAGTTTTGAGTATGCAAGTTTTCACATGTGATTTACGGTTACATTATAGGGAGCTGTAGATTGTCCCATCCATGCATATTCCCTTCAGCTTCTCTCTTGGTTGCATTTAGCCTGGAGCCTTTTGGGGCAGCCTTTGTACTGCTATCAAACCTCTGAGTGTTAGAGTCTCCTCTTTCCTTGATAGAGGGCAGAGACAGTGGTGCTTCCTCTTGGCAGTAAGAGCAAGGTCTTTCTGGGATTTCAGATGACTATCAATATCCCCCAGTGGATGCTTCTTAAAAAGAACAATATTTGTGGCTCATCTTTATTTCCTGCTTATTTAGATTTAAGATTTGTTCACAGAACAGCATTTTCCTAATGTCGCATCTGCGGAAGATAATGTCATGTGCTGCTAAGTCAGACTTTAAATGCTTCATTAATCTAATGATGTGTTTAATTAGTTTAATTGATAGCCATTTTAAACTTTCAATATTTAACTCTGAAATTCTTCTTGGCCTTATTTAGTGGCCCTGGCTCAAAGAATATATAGTCATATTTATTTTAGAGGATACAGGCGACTTGTTCCAGTAAAAGACAAATCTGGACATACTAAATGGGATGTAATATTGTCTTTTACTCAGTTTGCTATGCAGATGACTGTCCTAGGCAAGAAAAGTTTGAGCTTATGAAAATCAAACAGGCTAACTAAAGTGACATAGGCAGCATCTGTGATTAACTATATTTAAATATATAGTGGGCAGCTATGTTCCTAGACAATGAAGCATCTTTTTCTTTAACCACGTCCTGCTTGTGCAGGTACCTTTTATTCTCACTATGTGCTGCCACCAGGGCTTAGGGACGCAGAGGGCTTCTCATTCTGTGATTGTAAAAAGCTCAGCCTCAGTACAGCTGCTGGCTCTTAGATAACACCAGAAGAATATGAAATTGCCTGACTTATTTTTATCTGGCCCCTTTCTCATCTCTTCCTCTTCTTTCCTTCCATCCGCTCTCCCTCCCTCACATTGCAGGGGCCCACCTCCCCACTCCCCACCATTTAAATGGCTGCTCCAATTGAGACCTGTCCTTGGTACATTGAATTAAGACCCTAGCAGAGCCAGCTGTGCTGGGATTCAAACTAATGACCGTCAGACACAGAAGGACACTGTGGCAGCTGGTAGTTCCTATTTTTCCCTGCCTTTTTAGTTGAGATTGTATACAGACGAGCTCTCAGTTGCATTGTGCTTGCCTTCAGTTTATACTCTGATGCATTGTCGACTTTCTCAGCACTTAATTTGCTAATTTCCTGTTCATTTTTCTGTTCAAGACCATTTTGCTTGCAGCCTTCCAGCATTTCCGTGCCTTGACAAGACTTTGTTCATGCATTTCATCACGTTAAATGCCCTCTGGTTAGAGGTACTATAACCCTTTCCATCTCTGATTTACATGTCTTTTGATCTCTACTTTCTCTCTCCCTTGGCATTTGTCAACACCCCCAATTTCACTCTCCTCCTCCCCTCTCTCTCCCCCCTCACCACTCTCAGGTATTCCATCCAGCTATTAATGCTATTATGCAATTCAATTATGTTCAGGGGTAGGAGGGGGTTGGGGGAATCGTATTTATTAATGTGATGGAAATGATCTTGACAGTATATTTCTTTCTTTCTCTCCCGTGCACCTTTTTGGAACGATTCTCTTTGTTTTACTTGGAACAGTTGGCGTTTGTGATAATGCACAAGAAGATGCTCCGTGACAAACTGCTGTCTGCTGAAAAATCACCTAAAAAGAAATAAAAGGCAACTTCTCCCAATACCACAAAACAAACAAACAATATAAATAAAACCAGTTGCTTATAGAGGGTCTCATCCAAAAATAAAGGTGACTGAATTAAGCAGTTTCGGTGGTTTCCCCCCTCTCTCCCCTCCTACCCCCTTCCACCTACCCTCCTCAGAGATGTCCAATATGAACACTAATGTCTGTGTGGAGAATGGACAGAACCCTGAGGCTTCTGTGCTCCAGAAGGATAACCTGGTCGAGGGGGCTCTAAACAGCCTCATGGATTACAATTCGGAAATGGAGAGGTATAGGTCCTTTGCAACCTTTTACAAAACCAATGGTGGATTCCCCCAGGCTGCTAAGATTGCCAGGATCACAACTCCTATTTTCCCCAGTGCCCGGATCGGTATGTCTCCATGGAACTGTGATAATGCAATGCTTTGGGGAAGGAAATCAGCCGCTATCAACCCTAATAGGACCAGCATGCACAGAAACGACTCCCAAAGGCTGGGGAAGCCTGGCGGAGCGCCAGAGTCGTTGCAAATGGCAAATAATAATTTCCTTTCCACCTTATCCCCTGAACACTGCAGACCTTTGGCAGGGGAATGCATGAACAAGCTCAAATGCGGCGCCGCTGAAGCAGAGATAATGAATCTCCCTGAACGCGTTGGAACTTTTTCCGCTATTCCGGCTCTAGGGGGCATCTCATTACCTCCAGGGGTCATCGTCATGACAGCCCTTCACTCCCCCGCAGCAGCCTCGGCAGCCGTCACAGACAGTGCGTTTCAAATTGCCAATCTGGCAGACTGCCCGCAGAATAATTCTACGGGAGCAGGCGGGAACCCTGCCAAGAAGAAGAGGAAAAGGTGTGGGGTCTGTGTGCCCTGCAAGAGGCTCATCAACTGTGGAGTCTGCAGCAGTTGCAGGAACCGGAAAACAGGACACCAGATCTGCAAATTTAGGAAATGTGAAGAGCTTAAGAAAAAACCTGGCAATTCACTAGAGGTCAGAGGAGATGATTCTTTCTTTCCCTGCCTTCCCAGCTCCCTGCTCCCCCCTGTCCCTCCACCCCTTCAGTGCTTCTTGTCTGGCTTCAAGACGCACTACCCCTTTTCTGATGCCTCCTTCAGGTTGTGAGATTGTCCTGAATGCACAACTCTATGTGCACAGAGAGATTATTGGTGTGAATGTGTGTGTGCGCTCATGCAACTGACACTTTTACAACTTTTCTTCACACATATCAAAGTATTAACCCTGCACTGCCAGTTTAGAGCATCTGGGGAGGTATATGATGTTTATGTGTGTGATTTCATCTGGATTGAACCAACTGGAAATGTTGTTTTATTTTTAGTGTTTTGAGATTCTGTTTTTAAGAGCTGCTGTATTCGTACCCCATCCTATTAAATTATACATACAAATGTTTGTAAAATGTTATTTCTTGTCTGAAATGAAGCATTAGTATGTCCTGTAAAGTCCTAACCACTGAACCAATGAGAAAATTCCTGCAATAAACTTTATGCCATATATTTAAAACATTTACTCGCGTGTGTGTGTGCGTGCATGTGTGTGGGGGGAAAAAACTGATTTTGTACACTAAATGCATTTGCATTATTTATTAATGTTTGTTCTATTTCCGCACACTGAAGTAGATTAATGTAAAAAAAAAACATGTATTCTATTCTTTTTGCATAGTCAGAAGCTTATATTCGACCTCAATTCTCACTTTTTTGGCCGCTAACACGAAGTAAAGCTTTGCTTAATTGTAGTGTTAATGTCTGTCTAAAACATATGATGCATTTCTTTTTTTGGTTGTGGAAAGGGTACATGGACTGATGTGATTTTTTTGACCCATGTAACGCAGGCCATAAAACCTTGTCAGTGATATTTTGGTTATGCCGTAATTGGTTTGATTGATTTTTAACTTTTACCTGCTAGAAATATTGTGCTGTTTCTGTTATAACTGAGACACGGAAGGTTTCTTCATTCATTCATAAATGCCTCGGTAATGAGCATGTTTTTGGAACATTGTTATATGTCTGGTATGACACACTTCCTTCAATTAGCATGTTGCAGCTGTGAGTCAAGGGATTCGGAGAATTGTCCAAGTGTGATCAGCTCCAGGCCATAGGGATCTCCATCTATTATTATATATCACCTTTCTGAAGAGTAGAATACCAAAAGATTTTTTTTTATAAAACTGTTTGCGCTTAATGTTTTGTACTAAGCAAAGTGGTAATTGTTTTATTGATATTAATAAAGCCATTGACCTGCTGGATGTTTCATCTTTTCCCCACCCCATATAATCAATATCCAGTTGACAGAATGATTTATTGTATGTGGTCCTTAGTTTATGAAGGTTTTTATTATAGGTTCTGCTTTGTCTCCTCTTCAGAAATGTTGCAGGGCAAGAATAATGCTAGTGTTCAGCTCTGTATTTAACTATGTGCAGTAAATGTACATATTTGTTGTTTATTATTATTTATAATGACATACTCCTTTTGAAAATCTATTGCTAGACCATGTATTTTGTTTCGGCCTCTACTGAAGAGTTTGTTGCAAGCTGGTAGCAGGGTTGGTGTCAATGATTATGCAGAAATGGCAGCGATACAAACACTTTTTAAATGAGATTATTTGGTAATGACACAATTTTTCCTGATGTTTAGGAGGTTCTGAATTCAATTTTTTTTTTATTTGTAACTAATAGGTGTTCTTATATACCAGTGCAAATGTGAGCAATACATTGTTATGGAATGGGAAATAACATGTACCTTAGCAAAATGTGTCCGGAATGATCACTTCTCTTTTGCTTGCATGCTTTTTTGTGGATAGATCATCGTTGAAGTTAGTTTATGAATAGTGGGATTCTATGCTATTTAATAAAATGTACCAGGAATGCTTTAATAAACAGACAGATAGTTCACGTGTGCCTTTTTGGTACTTAAAGCACTTGTGAGTTGTCACATTTCATTATCATACTATTTAACCTGCTAGCATATGCTTATACGTTTAGCATTGGAAGAGTGTTGTGTCATGCAGGTGTTGCAGAAAGTATGTCAGAGAGGATTAAACTGTTATTGTTCCTTCTCTGCAGGTTTCCTTTGCTTCTGTCTTCTAAGAGCACCAATGTGGAATATGTTGGCACTTTGTAAATAAAGGCAAATCCCATAGGCCAGATTTACTTAAACATGACATACCTCAGAGAAGCTGATGGCCCATTAACCATTCAGTAAATTTAGGGCATTCAGCTTAGCCACTGTAGTAAAATAATGAATCGGACTGTGTGCTTTAGCCCTTGCATGTTCTACCTCCCAGAATGTACCCCTGTAATTCCTCATCCAGATGTTACTGATGCCTGCATGGTGGTCTTTGCCAATAGATGCTTTGTTGTTGTAATAAAGCTAAAGTTCCTTGTGAAAAAGGACCAAAATGCAACTTTAATAATGCATTACAGCTTTTTAAAGAAAATATTAATTTGTTGTTACACTGACCTAAATTTTTTTAATTTAGACCTTTAAGTATCTGCTATTACACTCATAGGGGCATATTCAATTGTCGGCGGAAACGCAGAAAATCTCGCGCTCCGTGCACTATAACCGTTATTACGGTAGTTTTCTCGCTGGATTTCAGCTCGCAGCTCCCTGAGCCGCGAGCTGAAATCCAGCTAACTATTACCGTAATAACGGTAGTAGGTTTAACGCGGCGGGGAATCCGGACAATTGAATATGCCCCTTAGTCTGAAATCTTATTCTTTATTGAGACAGGATGTAGAAATAAATTGCTTTAATTACAGACAAGATAAACTAAATCAGTCATTATTCCCAAAATGTAAAATATCTTTAACGTTGAAATAAGAACATTTTGAACTTGCCTAGAACAAATGACATTAATATTGAAGTTCACAGCAAGATGTCAGATTCACAGACAACAGAGTGAGAAATCTGTAGTACGGCGTTTTATAGTTGTATAGTTTTTGCAGTATGCATAATACTTTGAGTTGCTAAACAGTTATTGTAATGTATCAGTGTTTGGGGTGCAATAAAGAGTCGCTACTGATGCTCTAGCAGCATGAAACATAAGTGCTGGAGATCACCCTGTAACAGTGGTCTACTCACCCTTGAATTTACAATAAACATTAAATCATTGAGGCTGCACGGCTTTGCAAGATTGCAGTAATACTCACCTAACAGTTGAATACATAATTCTTTCTGTAAAGCATCTAGAGGATGAAATATTAGTTCACAGAAGTGTACAGTGCATATTTTCCTATGCATTGCATAAACAAAATTGTAACAATTTAAGTAAAGAGTCAGAGAAAGAAGATAGAAGCCAACTTGACCTTTCAAGCAGGCTGGTAAGAGGTGCATCCATTGGCATCTATAGAAATTACTCTGAAACTGTATTCAGCAGTAATATCTTTAGATTATATGATTATGTGTCTTCTGTGTTTTTTTCCAACCCTGCATTGTATATAAAAATACCTCACTTTTTTATTACGGTATGTTTAGGAAGCATATTTTATATTTTTACAGATGTTTACAGTTCTGATTGTATCGTGCTGGAAATAATGTGGCTTAGCACGTGTCCTTTATGCATTAATCTAACTTGAATGTGTCTGATACAGACTATTTATTAAAACTACTCTCACCACAGCTATAAGTGTAATTTTATATGAACACTTAAGGCCTCATTTAGAGTCGGACGCAATGTGCTTCTAAGACGTACATGAAAGCAGGAGTGGGAGTGTGCCGCAGCTTGGTAGGGTATTACGAGTGGCATGCAACCCCAGTTGCGTCCCACTCGTAATACCCTACTGAGCTACGACCAGTTCCCGCAGCTAGCTAACTACTTGCGCCACCTGCCGCACTTTTTCAGTCTTTTTTGACGTCTGCGTCTTGATCTGTCTAGGGTTGTTTTTGCGTATAGACGCCCATAGTATCTAAATTATTTGCGGTCACGCCTACATAACTCCGTGCTCCACCCTTTCCCTCGTACTGAGACGCAAGCTGTCACAAGTGTACACTGTGTCTAAGGAGCAGACGGAACTGATGCTTACTGCGAATACGCGTCAGTGGAAATGTGCACGATGAGCCTGAAATGGACTTTGCGTCTGACTCTAAATGAGGCCCTTAGTGTGGTGTTAAAAAACATACTTTTGGCCATGATTTTAGAATATTTTATTTCCATGTCAGCTGAGCATTGCTATATGGTTACTTATCGCTCTAGAGGTCCTTATTCTGCTCTACTGAGCATTCGTATGGAGCTCGGTGTAAGCCTCCAGTTCTACTGTGATTACAAAGAATGCATATAAAAGCTTTAAAAAGCCAACACATTCCTCATGCCACAGTAAGCTTGGTTCTAAGCCGACAGCTGACTCCGCATGGTTTGTCCTCACTAAATTTCTAGATTTGTCCAATATATAGGGGATTTTATATCGCCTTTAATTTTATCACAGCGATAAGAAAACTGTTTTTGTTGCAATTTATCATTAAAAGCTTGCTTAGCTGCTTCGGCAGAAAGTATTAACTTGGCACTTTGTCAGGCCATTCTGATGGAACATGCGCATGCATGGCTTTGCTAACCAGTTAAGCATACATAGTGAAACTGAAAGCCCAAACTATTTTTTTTAAAATAGAACAAAATATTTAAGAAAAATATATATTATTAAAATATTAATTATTGAAAAAAAATGCTTTATTCACAGAAAACAAGTGTCATTCATATTCTGAGATGGCGATAACAGAGCAAGCATTGTTTGTTAAATAGGCTTCCCAAAACCTGGCAAATCTTATCAGCAACGGGTGCCCAACTGACTCCTTGATGCATATGTCTGTTGTTGGTGAAAACACCCGTTTTCGCCCTTTGATAAATATGACCCTAGGCAACAAAACTGAGACATTGCACCATGTTCCTTTTAAAGATTTAGGAGTGTAATTTAATATTAAACCTTTCACCAATGCATTAGAGGAAATACCCACCCTACTGCAGATTTATCTGGCTAAGCATTCCCCTGACAATTTTTTGTCAGCCAGACCCTCACCCATGCTGCTTTGTGTCACCTTTGACAGCCAGTTGCAATACAGAAAGGAAGTAGGTCGAACAGACAGCTGCACTGCTCAGATGATTGGCAAGGCACAATGTAGCCTTAGAAATCTGCAGTTTGTTGGTCATCCCCTTAAAAAAATGTAATAAAGCAAGATATAGAATCGTTTTTTATTCAGCTTTTGATACTGTGGAGATTTAGGGCCTAATTCATCAAGGCACACATACAGAGAGCAACCTGCTTTTGTTTTTAAACGCACGTAAATCGGCTCTGCGCAGTCCCGAAATTCATCAAGGCAGGGATCTCAAGATATGTGTGTTGTTGAATTCGGGTGTAGGTCTGCTGTGCTCTACTACACAAGACACTGCACGATATGTCTAAAGCTTATGTGGATTATAACTTTGCAAAAGAATGCACAGAAAAAAATTATACAATTAATGCCACCAGTTAATAATAAAGGCATTAATAATAAAACAGTAAAAAAGTAAATGTATTTTTTTTCGCATGAAATATATTTATTATGATGTTGTTAGTGTCTTCTGAATATAAAATACATTTTTAAAGTTGCTGCTGATTAGCAAACACATGTTATAGCATGCATACGAGACTGTCATCACTACTGATCAGGACTTAGACTAGCCGTGTTGCTGCGGAAAGAAATACGATAGAAAAACAAATAACTTTGAGATGCCCAGAGCTTGATTCGGACGTGGCTGCATGCGGTTGAGTTTGGCACGCTCTTGCTGTACATTGACTTTGGCCAAACACACCTTTCCCGCCCGTTCATTCCCCCGAAATCATAGGCTGTAGTAAGTGTCCTTTGCGTTCGAAGACGGAGCGGACAGGGCTGCATTTACTGGCATATGTCCCGGTTCTGGGCATGTGCAGATTGATTTTGCGTACAATACACTTAAAGTCGGCAGATACGTGCCTTGATAAATCAGGCCCTTGGGGCTAGATTTACTAAGCTGCGGGTTTGAAAAAGTGGGGATGTTGCCTATAGCAACCAAACAGATTCTAGCTATCATTTTGTAGAAGGTAATAAATAAATGAAAGCTAGAATCTGATTGGTTGCTATAGGCAACATCCCCACTTTTTCAAACCCGCAGCTTAGTAAATCTAGCCCTTAGTGTTTTACTCAGTAACGGTAATCAACTCCATAGCCAAGAAAATTCATTGCATATAAACATTTGCGTGAAAACTCAGCTCTTTCATCATCATCATCATCATCATCATCATCATAATTCCGCAGCACTGTACAGAGAACTCATTTGTGGATATGTACATTTTTATGTAAGTACATAGATATAGGCGTATGTAGTGGGGAACTACTCTATGCCATGTGACAGTTTAACAGCAATCCCTTGTTTTGCATATAGTTTTATTTTAAAAGAGTTCTCCTATAGTAGATTTTCAGACATATAACAATTGAAGGAAACTGTTTGGTGCAATTGCCATCCTTAAAGAGATGCAGTCACACCTAATGTGGCTGTTCAGTGTGTTTGCAGATTGTCAAAACACTTCCTCTTCTCTAGATCTATTGAATCTAGATCTATTGAAATTGTGCACTTGTACCAGTGATGATATCATAAACTATGTGCATGTGCAGTATGTCTATATGTTCATCAACAGCTTCCTCAGCAAGGTTATGAAAGATAAATTTAACCATTACAGAACTATTGTTGACCTTCTCCCCAGGCACTATCCAGCTTGTTAAGTTATTCCTTTTCATTTGATAAGTACAGTGACTGAAGATGTAAGTAGACTATTACCATTTACAAATGTAGCATTCTCTTATGTATGTATATATTTATATACTGTGAATGTTACTTCCTGCTTCCATCTTTGGAAGTTACAGTATACTTTCATAGGTGGCCTATAGCAGAGTTTCATAACCTACAAGTCTCCATGCAATTTAGAGACCCCAAGGTCTTCTATTTGCATACCTATTCTGTAATACTGGTACATTAATTAATACAGTTAACATAAAATTTATTTTGTTGAGGTCCACACATTTTTATTTACAACTTGTTAAATATACAGACTTTGTATACAACATTAAAGTAAAGTAAGTTGATTATAATTGAAATAATTAATCATGGGTCACATAGCTAAGGTATGTTATTAACTCCTAACCTCTCAGTCTCCTCCCAGCTAGGGCTGGTTTTCCAGGAATCATTCAATTTGAGATGATCATAAGTAGTAATTTTATGTAATAGTATGTGTGCAACTGCTCTGAAACTGCTGCAGACATCATCATCATGGATCCCAGTGACTGCACGAATCCTCTGCTCTGTTAAATGATGCAGTAATTCGTGACTCAAAATACCAGAATATTGGGATTCGTGGATTACAGCATGACCCAGGTAAACAGCAGATGCCTTGCAGTCACTGGGATGTATGACCCTGATGCCTGCAGTGTTTTTAGAGCACTGAGCACAACATTTCAATATGCTTATCTGAATGAGTGCTTAAAGTTTGCTTACAAGAACTACAGGCCAGCCTTTAGACATGAGATCAAAGAGTAAATCTTGTGGATGTGATAGCAGATTTCTATAACTATCTATAACTTCTGTGGAATTAGTGTGTTCTTCAATTACATACTGTTAATAATATCGCTTAACATGACCGCTTTGCTGTCCTTACACGTTGGGAACATGCAATTCGGACAGACATCCAGATGACCGCATATATCATCAATGGTGTCCTTACATGCGGAGGGTATGATAACATAGGTATGGTTCTTCACATTTCCTCTAACACTTTGGATTGGATTTAAATTATTCAGAACAATCATTTGCGGGACTACACATGATGCAATGGTCTGCCAATTTGGTAAGAATATACAAATTGGCAGATCAAATAAAAATCTTTGTGTCCAGCTTTATATTGTAGCCGATATCGGGCAGTTGGCCAGATTTCTCAGCTTCTGTGGCCCAAAAAACAGCCTTAAAGCCTGATTATAATCTGATTTCTAGTCTTGGGCATGTTGATAAATGTGGTCGCAGGATTACTGCAGATCACTGCTATCGAGCTGTATGTGCGGTAATTTTCAGACCCGGAAATGCCAAGTGATCCATCATGAGATGCCAAACAACTGGATTTTATCCAGCTTAAACACTTGGCAAAACCATGTTGCACTGCACGGGGATAATTTAATGTAGAAAATTGCATAATTGTGTAATTTAATAGACAGCATATAAATAAACATCTTTTTTAGCTAACTTTTGTTAAATTATTTATTTTTTAGATTCAGCAATTGACAGCATGAAGATTCTGTAACCAGAATCACTAGTGGTTACCAAATATTCCTAAGAGTTTGTCCCATCCATTGGCCAAATACATAAATATGGTTGTAAACCAACACATATGTCACTGTTGGCCTGATTTAAAGTTAGGGGAAAATACAGCTAGAATGTGCAATTTTGCAACTTGACAAAACCATGTTGTTGTGCATCAAGGACAAATTTAAAATGTGTGTACATATTTTTAGTTGCAAGAGGGCACGTCCTAGCTCAACTCACAGTGTAAAACTAAAACTGTCCATACTCTCTTTGAGGCCCAGTATGAAGATTCCAAACATCTTGTGCTACAGGATATTCTAATTTATCTGAGATACATGACAGATACAGTGGTGAATCAAAACTCATGCCAAAATGGTCTTTGGGCTTTATCAATTCTGTAGAGTCTACAGAATTGATAAAGCCTAAAGACCATTTTGGCATGAGTTTTGGTAGTGTAGACAGTCACTGAGGGGTTCTCTTGTATCAAGTTTCAAAAGTCAGGTCATACCTGATGTTTACCCTGCTGCAATGGCAAAGTACTTGAAGTGATCTCAAAGAGTTTTGTATTATTTTTTATTGCAACAAGTAGCTAGTGAAAACTGGAGATCAGAGAAGTGGTGGTGATTAGTATCACAAGACAGTTTGACTGAAAAGTTCAAATAAAATTTAATTTAAAAGGAAAAGAAAGATACTTAATATGAGGGTTGGGGCCCAGAAATAGGTATCCACACTCGTTTAGGTTTAGTATTAGTTTTCTATTAGTACCAAGTTACCTATCTCTTAACTTAATTAATATTTTTAAAAATATTAATTTCTTTTCTATTTTCCTAATAGGTGCCATAAGTAAGGCAATTTAGTGAAAGTATATAATAATTTCAAAACTGTTGAAAAGGTCCCGCAGATATCTCCCAACGTTTAACAAAATAAGTTAAACAGAAAGGCAACACACTATTTGAAATTGATATATATCAAAGAATGTGTTTTACTGAGCTGAAAAATATATGTGAAATAGATGAAGGGTTTAAACTGAAATACATTTATCCTCCATCCTCTCTTTCATTCCCCTGCAGCAGGTTGCCATATTAGAGATTAGGTGCATACATGCAGTGACTGTAGGATTTACAGACTTGCATTAGACATTCTAAGTTTACTGCTAGGTTGATAATGAAATTACTATCTGATAAATCTTTCAAGTTATTGCTTGAATTGCAGAAGCCAGACCTCTGATTGTATGATACATTTATACATGTGATCTGTACCACTATTTTATCAGACTAATAAAACCATATAGATAGAGACTAATACTACCTTACTACCTGTCCTCTCAATGCTATTCCTTACCATCTCATTCATCATTTTCATTTATCTAGAGCCTAAAATCCATCTTCACCTTCTCTCTTTCCACTAGCTCATTTTAATCCTCATTTAAACATATTGTTAGCAAGGAAGTAAGTAGAGCAAGTAAAAACCCTTATTAGACCTCACATTTTTCTTTAGCTTTCGTCCATTATTCCCCCTCCCTTCTTTTCCTTGGAATCCACCGCATCTACCTTTGTGCTTGTTTGCAAGCTTTTGTGTTCGCTTGGGTTGCAATATGTTATTTAACACACATGAATGGGCATTGTTCATTGATGTTTCTGTACATAATATTTGTGTGATTGGCATGTTCTGGTATCAGACCATGCAATTACACGTCACTGACCTGCGGAGCTATTGCTCTTACCGTAAAATAGTAGCTGATGATAATGACCCTTTGCTTCCTTTTCCTCTGCACGCTTCATAGAACTGGGGGCTGTGCCACATCTGAGAGCGAGAGCCACTCGCACGCTGCTCAGCAAATGGTAAACCCCTGGCACGTCAGTTGATAGTGGGAGTTGCAAGGTCTGTAGTGTTTGCTACCGTTCTATGGCAACTGCAGCTGGGAGTTTTCTATGTAAATTAAGATTAGATTGATAAATTGGGGTGTTTGGGGTACAGTAAAAAAAAAAGACAAAGATATTAAGGTAAAACAAATACAAATTATAATTATTATAAAAGGTGTATGTATAAGTGTGTGTGTTTCTGTCATTTTATTTTTCTATATACTGTATGTTTTGTGTCTGTGTGAAATTTGACTAATTCTGTTTTTTATTTATTTTAATTAAGTTTTGTGTTATTAGAGCTAACATACCACTACAGTAAGTTGGCGTGGATATTATGGATCTCATTTAGAGTCGGACGCAAAGTCTGTTTTAAGCGCAAGTGTCCAAAATGCAGGCGGATTTGGTGCTTTCTGCACATGCATGATAGTGTTTTTTTGTTGGATGTGCCTAAAACAGACTTTCCGTCCAACTCTAAATGAGGTCCTATATGTCACCTTGAAGCTTAATGACTTTATCCCATATGCAAGATTAGAATATACAATTCCATGATAATGCAACTATTTGCTCTAATTTTCAATACATATATATTTAGTGAGATACAAACCAGTACATTTTGTAAACAAAGTCTGTTGTAGAACACATGGCTTGTAACAAGTAGTTTTTCCATCTAATTCATGGATTTGGCATGTGACATTGGCCTTCAAAAGAATATGGCAATGTATAATTAGTAACTTCCTAATGATTTTCTTAATAAACAGAGCTGTTATGACATTCAGGGAAAGCCAAGATTTTACAATTCACCTACCATAACAAATGATAAACAATGTATTTTTGAATTCAGTACCACTTCAACTTCATATTACTTTAAATAGCATGATATGATATTGTTTCTTGATTGTGCAATGCTTTATTTGGATGTTGCTATACTGCTTATATAGGTCATTCTAATTGGACACTGTGGGGTGGTGTTAGCTGTTCTACTGGAGTGATACCATTTTTTTCAGCCTAAACATATGCCGGAGCATGTGATAGGACATCCTTCATTGTGAGTTATATTATAGCCACGGTTAGCTGTCCATTGCTCAGTGCAAGTGCATGCGTTTATTGTGGTGTGCAGTTGTTGGAAAAATAGTAACATTCAACAATGTTAAGTATAGAAGTATGCATATGGAGTATATAGGGAGCATGTTTTAGTGCACATTCTACAGGTTTTATTTAATAGCACATACTGTAATTTATAGTGCCAAAATTCATATGGAGTAGTGACAGAAAGAAAATGTCTCTATAGGCTGAACTACTTGTTGTACAATAGTCTGTATGAGATGTAGAAGTGGCAGATTTTTATATAAAGACTACAATTAACAGCCAGTGTTATTATAGGTTTTAATACAAATACCAGAATTCTCTGTTTATAGGTGATATAATACGTGTAGATTGCATGAAGTTTTCCAGATTGTCTGGGGATTTTACTGCTGTTTTGCACTTTCTAGCCCAGTGATAGCTAACCTGTGACACTCCAGGTGTTGTGAAACTACAAGTCCCAGCATACTCTTCCAGCAATAAGCTGCTATATATTGGCAAAGCATGCTGGGACTTGTAGTTTCACAACACCTGGAGTGTCACAGGTTAGCCAAGACTGTTCTAGCCGAATACTTGAAATCTTTCTCAGGATGTAAGCCTTTTCCTTCCTCCTGTAGTTTGTAGAGAACTGTTAATTGCTATATGTAATGATCTGCAGTCTTGAACAAGCAGTTTTAAAACAGTCTTTCCAAATTTGGACTAAAGAAAGAGAAATCTGTATATCACAGGAATCCAGAGCAGGTCATCATCAGAACTGTAATCGCAGGGCATTACATACTATATTAAAACTCAGTTTACATAGTGATACCAGAGAGTGTCATAAAATGAGAAGCACTCTATGAAAGAGAATTGGTTTGACTTTGTGAATAAAACAAATGTTATCTATACTTTGGGCTTTTATATAAAATCTTTGTGTAATACTTCCATACTAATACAAACGGAAATACAATCATGTAAAACTCGGCAACTCTTGATAATATTTATAATATTTCTTTTATATTATAGCCCTTTAATATTCATTTCTGCTTATTCTATTATTAATTAGTTGTATAGTTGATAGGAAATGTAATTCTAGTGTCCTCTCTAATGTGTGTAACCCTAAACATTTTTATGACAATTTACTTAGTATTCTTCTTGGAGCATTTGTGTTAATTACTACATCTTTACATTATTTAAATAGTGCTTGTATTTCCTTATTATTTGCTACTATTGGTAGATTAACTCTTTGGCAAGAAAATGCAATATGGGAGTAAAATATAGCAGATTTTTTTTCCATCCCCTTCCCCCAAATTTTCACTCCTAATCATTTGCACATCATTAAAGTGACCTAATACTGATTTGCTTCCCACCCCAACCAACTAGTACCCACAATGCAGCACCCAGTTTTCTGAACTCTCTCATGATGCATTAAGTGAAAGCGACCCAGTTAGATGACAGGAAAAATGATCTCATTGTTAGCTCCTCTAATGCCTGAGCCACGGCATCCTTCCGGTCAAGTGACGTTACCTAGCTTGTTAGAAAGGAGATACAGGAGAGTTTTGTTTCTGTGTAAGAGATACACATGTTTACAGCTGCACATGTTTTCTGCAGAGGTGAAGAATTTTGTTCACAATATAACAAATAATTAAAAATCTTATAGCACACATTGAAGCTAATTTGAATCATAAAGTTCCATACTGTGCTGTTATAAATATGGCACTTAAAAGACTAATATTTTTACAAATTATTTATTTTTTTCTTTTAGGCTCTAGAAACTTGCACAGCATATTTTAATCCTGGTCTCATTTTAGGAAGTAAAAAGTCATTCTTCCAATCAACACTTTTTATTAGTCTCAGTTTATAACATTGACATTCCATCCATTCAGACAGTGGAACATGACCAATTTTTTTTCAATATTTTTTGCAGAGAAATGCTTATATAACTAAAATATTTATAGGTGTGTGATGTTTGTCTTGTGTTTAGATACAATACATATAGAGGACATCAATGTTCATGAATATAGTATGGAAGCATTTGTCATATTCATTGTACAAAAAAGAAAGGAAACACTACCCTATAGCTAAATTTATGCCTTTACATATTTGTGCAAACGTTACACATTTAGGGGGGAATTCAATTGGCTGCGTTACTGTAAAAGTAACGCGGCTTCGCACTATTATCGATATTACTGTTAATACGGTAATTTCAACGCTGACGTTTTTCTAGCAGAAATCTGTGTTAAAATTACCGTATTAATGGTAATACACTTAGTGGAGGGAATTGAATTCCCCCCCTAAAGTTATATGATTTAAAAAAAATTGCTTTTTATGAATATAGTAATATAAACAAAACAGTCATAAATTGAACAATGTATAAGTGTTTCCTTAAAATATAAATCTACGTCTAAATATTCTATTTAATATTTTATTGTTTTAATGTTTACTATTTTAAGTTAAATGAATAGTTTATAATTGCCTTATTTCTACATTTCTATTTCTATCAGTGCACACCCATATAACATTTTAAGTTGGCTATTTCTTTCATTCTTTCTGTGTTTGTAATTGTTTATTTAAATTGCTTACACTTATGTTCTCCTGTGGTAACAACATTTAAGCCTACATTATTGGGAAGCAGGGCCTGACGCTGAGTTAGGAGCAAAGGAGTAAATTTACTCCTGAACAAACCATGTTGTATTGCAACGGGCGCAAATTAATTTACGTTTTGAATGCAAGGAAAATACTGGCTGCTTTTTCATGTAGCACATAGATACCTGATGGCTTTATTTTTACACTGAAATTTATGTAGGTCTAGGACATGTCCTCTCCCAACTAGAAATCTGTCCCCACATTATAAATTTACCTCCCCCTTCAATGCAACATGGTTTTGCCAAGGTGCAAATTTGCTTCTTTTTTTTTTTTTTTGCTTCTTTTTTTTTTTTTTTTTTTTTGCTTCCAACGCATCATAAGGCCCACAGACAGTAAGGCTCATTTATAAACATAAGATTGGGGTGTATAATTTGCACTGAATCACATCTACTAATCATCAATTATCTTTCATCTGTTGAATGCAAATTAATATAAACGTGTGCTTGCTGTGGTTTAGTGTAAATGTTGCACCAAAATGCTTTGTTAGTAAATGAGCCATTTTATCTGTACATTTTTTTCCTGGTATTCTGTCTGGGAGTGCCTTGGTCATGTTCTCTGAGTTCACTCTACATTTGACATGTCATTGAATACAACCGCGTAAACATGATTGTGGTCTTCTCTGTGTGCTAGTGTCCTGGCTGTCTGTCAGAGAAATGCTGATGTCATTTGTGTTGTCACTGAAACGTGGGGTCAAGCAGTGAAAATGTACAGTTGAGAACAGATGGCTATACTGCTGATTTTCAACAATGTCAACATGATATCGGGAAGAAGGGAGCCTACACTTAAGATATGACAGATGTTAAGGCATTTACTTTGTATTTATCAACAGTATGTTTTTAAGATTTTTCAGAACACAAACGTACAACCCTTTTCTCTTGTATTCAACTAGAATGAATCTCATTGCAGTGCATTTACTATTTGTAAAACTATATAACTAACAGAAGCAAACCTGTGGCATGAATTGTTACTGCATCAAGATCATTAGTTTGCACTCATTATATTACATCACAGGCTATTATTCTCATGCAGTCTGGGAAACGAGTGGCATATTGCCAGCATTCCCAGTGTAACTGCTGGGCTTACGATACTGCCTACACATTTTTTAATCAGTCTACTTCCTCATCTGGAGTTCATGAGCAAGCATGTTATGTGTAGGAGTCTGCAGATAGTCTGTACCTGAATACATTTAGGGACAATTACTTATGGGTTCCTAGTGTTGCTGTATAGCTGGTTGCTTGGGAATTGGACCGAATAGATACAGTTGATTTTATTTATTTATTTTTAAATAGGTTAATGACATAATTAGTAAACAAGCCATCATTTCACAGGGTTTAAATGTTGTGCTATTTATGTAACCCACAAAAAGAGTGCCGGTGAACCTTAGTTGTTTCAGATCTCCTATAAGCCACAGTTGTTACACTAATGAATGTGATGACTTCATGGCACGCTGCAATTTTTTCCTGTACGTAGTCTGGCATTTCTTCCGTTTCATATAGGCACATTTACATGATGGCTATTATTTATCAAATCAAGTGAAACCTATTAAAATATGTCTTGTTAAACTCCATCTCACCATAGTAGGTTACTGCGGTAACTGAATGTTTTATGTAGAAACAGAACTTTTATTATTATTAATAGTTATTTATATAGCACCTACACATTAAACAGCACTTTCATCATCATCATCATTTATTTATATAGCGCCACTAATTCCGCAGTGCTGTACAGAGAACTCATTCACATCGGTCCCTGCCCCAATTGAACTTACAGTCTAAATTCCCTAACATACATAAACACACAGACAGACAGACTAGGGTCAATTTGATAACAGCCAATTAACCTACTAGTATGTTTTTGGAGTGTGGAAGGAAACCGGAGCACCCGGAGGAAACCCATGCAAACACGGGGAGAACATACAAACTCGGGAATCGAATTCATGACCCCAGTGCTGAGAGGCAGAAATGCTAATCACTAAGCCACCGTGCTGCCCACTTTACAGAGAAGATTTACTTATTTATATCAGTCCTTGTACCAGTACGACACGATAGGGTTAATTATATCATAAGCTAATTAACCTACTAGTATGTCTTTGGAGTGCGGGAGGAGACCGGAGCACCCTGAGAGAACCCATGTAAACACATGGAAAACATACAAATTCCTGACATATATAAGATTCTGGTTGGAAATGAACCCAGACCCTAACACTGTGAGGCAGCAATTCTAGCCGCTTATGGTTCACCTGTGTAGTGATGTATTAATTGCACCTGCCAACATGGTCCCAGAAGTATCAGGACAAAATGAGTGTGCATAGAAAATGGGGTGTGACCATATCACGTTGAGGGCATAGTTACACTAAGTTGGGGTTTGACATGTCCCCCAGGGGATGTACTTCGTGCTTCCAAAGCACTAGCCTGCTCCAATCCCTCTTCCGTCCTCTATAATAGCTTTGATCTGCACACATACTATGGTGATGTTCCCATGGGATATCCAACTTCTCGCAATACTTTTGTTGTTCAGCCACCAGAACTGATTGTGCAAGTAGTAATCCTGACAGTAGTAGTCCAGAAAGCTAAAATGCACTAAAACTACTCATCTCTGAGTTCTAAAACTTTTGTCACTTAAAAATTATATAGAGATGAAATAACTTCCAATTATTGTCCCAATATTGCTATTTTCATTAAATATTGTTCAAGTTGAGTTGAAACTCATATTTTACTAATGTAAAGATAAAATATTTCATTAATTAATTGCTCTGATATTATAGGTTATTTCAGAAGGCTGAGTTATGACATAATAGAACGTTCTAGCACCATCTTGTATTCTGTGGTATGTGCAGGGCATTTTCGTCACAAGTGGACTACAGTAGTAAGAATGGATGATACTGAATTTGGTTTGTTTTCGAGGTCATTTTTAACGCAACAGCTCATTGTTAGAATCTACAGCTTCGCAGTCTCACAGAAATACAGACTAAAACATCTGTCCCTGCAACAGAGCCCATATTGTGTAAAATTGCTTAATAATACCATTGGAAACAACATTTTTTGCAATATGTCAGGCTAAATTTTACATAACTCTGTTATAGTTAACAGTTTTTAGGTTCCTTTATAATTTTGTTTGAGCATTGTTAAAAAAACAAAAACTACCATTTTAGACTAGTATTTTATTTGAGCATCAATGGAAAAAAAACCCTAAAAGATGTGTGTGGTAAAGCGAGAGTAAGGGATATACTTATAAAGCTCTGATATAATCGATATTAAATTTTATATTTTTTCACCAGTAGGCTTCACAGGCCAATCATAAAACAGTGAAAAGCTATTTCCTGAGCACGAAGACAGGCTTAAAAAATGGCCTGACCAGAGAAAATTCCCTTTGCCTTAGTGTGTAAAGTAATAGCTAAACTGAATTGTTTTCACCCAATGCTTTGTCACATAGGAGCAGTTAAGCTACAAAGAAGCTGCTTGCAGCAATTTGTGAGAGTAATTGCATATGTGCACCAGGGGAGGGGCAACCCCCATTCATTTATATTTCGGATGAAAAATCGCTAGCATTTAAATTGCCCACCAGACATCACCCTTAAAAAGCTGGATAGGAGGGCATAGTTGGTCTACTACATAATTGCATCCATATGTAACATACCATACATAACTCTTGGACAGTGCAAAAGGTTGACAGTAGTAACTATCAATGTTTAGTATTAAAGCATAGTATGCTTAGCTATTTCTATTTGTTTGGTTTGCGCTATATCTTTAAAATATAGTCATTATCTTACAGTACAGGTTATGTTGTGTTGTGCTTTGTACTTTTCTTGTTGCAGTGAAAATCAATTTTAAGACAGATAATGGCTTTCTGTCCAATGCTTTAAATTTGAAAAAAAATGTTTGGGTTTAGTTGTCCTTTTACATTCTAGCTAGCCAAGTACTGTAAACAGACAATTTAAAATCCATGAAAATTAAGGATATTCTCAAAAGTGCATTATGTGTACATAAAAAAGCAAACAAACAAAAAACCTGACATGGTTGCAAACAGGTTAACAAACTTTTTCACGCGTTTTACAGATTATCATAGAAATCAAATTGGCACAAATATCAAATTTGACACGGTGACAAAATTATTGACACTTATTAACAATTTTTTTTTTAAACACAACAGAATGTTTTTTATTTTTATGTTCTCACTTCATTCAGCATATGGGTGACATTAGGGCTCACCTTAAGAGAGATTATCATGGTAGTTTCCAGGTTAGTAAAGGCTGAGGTTGTATAACTAACTAATGTCAGTTTTGTTATGTTCAAAGTCAGGAAAAATGCCTCTTACAAGAATTTTTAATGTGTTCATCTGTCACTGCAAATCAGTGTTTTCTGATTCAGCAGTACATCAACCTATATATAAGGTAAACCACTTATTCTTGCTGACATTTTTGTTTACATTTTATTTTAATAATTTATCTTTTTTGACTGTCTCTGCTGATACTACAATTTTAAACTAAACCCATGTTATCTGGTGCCACATAGCTCACTCCCATTTTACCTATTTTCCAATTACTTCAACCTGTTCATCATTAAATAACTCATGTTAAACTTTTAGATTTGGTCCCCTCCCCATTTAGAGATACAGAAAGTAATAAAAGTATTTATTTTAACGGCCTTAAACACACAAATACAGATCCTTGGTATCCAATTTGAAAAGTGGGCAGATCTTTTAAATGGGACCTGTTAGTGCGTCTTGCAGTATCCACAGACACAAACCCGATATCTATTATTTGTGGTGATCTTTTGACCTTATTTACTAACATGCCAGGTATTTGATCTATTTCATTTACATTATTATTGCACATCGTGATCCTTTTTGGGCCACTTAATCTTAATTGTTCAATATTCACTCAGATAACATGGTCTGCTTTGCCAAGAATAATTAAGGCAGGTATATACTGAAGATCACAAGGCTGCCCGGTGATGATGATCATCATCATCATTACCATTTATTTATATAGCGCCACTGATTCCGCAGCGCTGTACAGAGAACTCATTCACATCAATCCCTGCCCCATTGGAGCTTACAGTCTAAATTCCCTAACGCACACACAGACAGAGATCAGCTGTTCTCCTTTGATCTCCAATGAACACATGGTCCTCCTTCCCTGGGCTGTCTTCTGCTTTACTGACTTATAACAGAATATGTTATACTGTGATAACATTATTAGGGCACTATCAGACTGGAGTTTTAGAACATTGCGATTTTCTGACCAGGAAACCACAGCATTCTCAAGCAATTATACCCTCTGTTTGTACATCATGAAATCAAATACACTACAGCGATTATGTTGTCAAAATGGTGCATGTAAAATCTAAACATTATAAAATGTCCGTCTTCTACCTTCCTTTATAGTACGCTGTAGTACATTATGCTATCACAGTGTAGAATAATATCATAGGTCATGGATATCAAGACAACCCCAGAAAAATGGAGCCCAAACCTCTGTGAAATAGAAGAATAAACAGCTGCTAGCTGCTAGCTCAACAGTCATCTGTAAAAGGGTATGTAGTGGGGTGGGGGCAAAGATAACTTTATGTGTGTATGTAAAAAAGCACCCCCCCACTGTGAAATACCTGTGAAGGATCTTTGAAATCACAGATGATATACGCATACATTTACACATACATCCATAGAAATTCTTACACACATTTATTTGTACACATATACATACATAAAGACAGTGGACAAAAAAAATGGGAGCACCAATATAAAGTCACTTAATAGAGCATTGGGTCATCATGTGTGGTCACTATGGTATGTATGTGCTGTGGCATTGTGCCTACCAATGTCTGAAATTGTGAGAATGCAGCTCCATTCTTCCACAAGAGAGTCATTCAACCAACATCGGGTTGATGATGGTGGAAAACAGTGTCTCAGGAGTTGTTCCTGATTATGCCATAAATGATCTAATTGGTTGCGACAAGGTGTAGAATGCCATGATGTATGGATAACAGTGTATCATGCTCATCAAGTCATTGGTTGCCACATGCTCTGTGGATGAGGGCACTGTCATCCTGGAAACACCTCCATCATGGTAAAAGATGATTCATCTGGCCATAGCACCTTCCTCCACTGCTCAAGAGTCCATCGCATGTGCTCTTTACAAAACTTGCATTGCCAGGTGTGACAAGTGAGTGGTTTATGCAATTCAATTTGACAATGATATCCTACTGTGTGGACTGTTTTTTAATAAAAAATTTTTTAGGTAAATTGACTGCTCGCACCAAAGGTTGAAATTTGTAGTCAGTTTATCTGCAATTGCTTACCTGCTTTGCCTTGCACTATTAATTAATGGACAGATATCACAGGTTCTGAAGTAAGCTTGGCCACCCACTTTTTGTCTTTGCTGATGTTTTCCCATCGGAGTTACATGCTGACGAAACTTTAGACATTCTTGCTTGTGAAACATTAGCAAGTTGAACTGTTTTGGTTAGTGAAGTGTCTCCCAAACACACCCCAACATTCAAATTGCTTTCAGTTTTCTCTGCTGCCATGCTAGCCATAACCATTGGCAACCAGGGCTGTCAGGCATTTTTGTTCATTACACTGACCATGCTGGAATGATGTTTGCTTAATTCAGCGACTGAGCCACATTGGTGCAGAAGCTTTCAACATACTTGGTGTCCCACATTTATCATGGTGTTTCCATTTTGTCCAATACCTGTACATACATACTATACCTGGTGCTTATCTGGTCCTTGGCTGGAGCGAAATATGGGAGAAAAATGACCAATGTCATTTTAGCACGTAAAAATTGTTGATGTATACAATATCTGCAATATACATTGGCTCCCCATACCCTACAGAATTAAATTTAAACTCCTCACCCTCACCTTTAAAGCTCTTAGTCAATCTTCCCCTCCTTACATCTCCAATCTCATCTCTACCTACACTCCTACCCACCCCCTCCGCTCTGCCTGTGACCGCCGCCTCACTACTTCACTGATCACCTCTTCTCAATCCCGTCTTCAGGACTTTGACCGGGCTGCTCCCCTGCTATGGAATGATCTTCCATGTTCCATCAGGTTAGCATCTACTCTCAAAGGCTTCAAGCGTGCCCTTAAGACTCATTTCTTTATTTAAGTCTATCAGTCCTCCTCCTAACTTCCTTGTCCTGGCTCTTTCCCCCAGTTAGTACCACCCTATTTGTGTCTCCCTCTTCCCTATAGGATGTAAGCTCTCAGGAGCAGGGCCCTCTTTCCTTGTGTGCTCCTTCTACTATTCCATCACCCTCTGTACCTCTTGGCCTGCTTCGCTAGCCCTGTTTTCTTAAGCTTCGGCCTTCTTCTCGCTGATTTCTACCATCCCTTCCACTATCTGTCCCAGAAATAATCTGATTTGCTTTACCCTGTCTCCTGTGTTTGTATATATTTTTGTATCATGCTGTGTCTTGGTTCTGCTTTCTGTATATGTAATGTATAAGTAAAAGATAATAATAATAATAATAATATACTTAGTTTTGTGGACTGTCATCCCTTGATAAATTAAGATATAAATGTGGTCTTATGTGAGGATATCATGCCCATTTAAGTAGAGAAATACAATTTGTTGTGGAAAAAGTTCACCTATGACTTATTTCTGAGTATATTTTAATGATGTCCTAAAGTTTTTATTGGTTTGCTGTTTAAACCCTGTCTGCAAGAAACCTCATGTTCAAATTATGCATAATTATTTTGCTCCATAAGCCTACCGGTTTGCTTAAGAACTAATATGTGAACATACATCATCTGTCCTGTTTTGCTTGTTAAGTGCATCCTCTAAATATTGTTGATGGTGGCAGAAACACAACAGTGTGTTATGATTGAATGTTAACTAATAGATTAACTATTGCACATTGACAGAGCAGGTGTAAACCATGTCTTAATTTCCCCTTACACAGGTAGAGGACCTGCAAATGCATCAGATTTCAGTGGATCATGGTAACTTATGTTTGTGTTTAATTTAACATGAAATTGCACATACTAAAAACACAAGAACAATCAGCATATTTTATCATGGGCAAAATGGAACTGCTTAATATACAGTTTACTGAAACCCTTTTTACAGGGTCGCTTCTCTTCATGTCATATATAGATTGGCTTTCTAGATTGTTCATGGTAATGGTTTGTTATTTTGTTTTTTTTTTTTTAATCCTTTCGCCACTGAGGTTTACCTCATCCTTGTACTGAGCATATTTCTGCACTTTTTGGGCTGGTCACTTTCCAACATCCGTATCAGTAATTTCTTTATGTAGTACCCACACAAATTATACCTTATTTTTATCAGAAGAGTTTGAATTTGGTTATATACCTAACACAGCAAAGACAATCTACTTTAAAAAGGGCAAACATTTTATTGAAATTGCAAGAAAGTGAAATAAAATAAATGTGCATATTTCTTTTTCTAACTACCTGGCTTTGACAGAAATCCACCTTTCAATAATGCAGTTTTTTGCTAGTTCACGCTGTCTTTAATGAATGCATAGAATGTGTAGGAATAACAGTGTAGACTGACAAGGCTTACCATTTTGAAAACTACCGCATCAAATGAGAATACTGTTTTTATGAAAGATATATAGGGGAGATCTGGGCATTAGAACCACTTCATCTTTGGACTTCTTAACACTTTCTGTAGTGTAAGGTGTTGTTAAGAACATGATTTGAAAAAAGGAATATGCTTTTTCAAATGAGGAGTTCCCCTCTTTTCTTGGAGCCAGGTTGGTGTTACAAAACCTCTCCCACATCACATCCTGGGCTCCCTAATTTTTCCTGCAGTGTAGGGAATTATTTTCTGGTTATCACATGTGATCACCAAACAATGACTACTAAGGTGCCACGTCATTTGAATGAGAGTACACCCCTCTTCCAACTGAGGGTACCACTAATTTTATTGAACTCAGAATGGTGGAGATCATCCCCCTCACATGGACTATTTAATGATTTTTTCAATCAACAGCACCCTTGAGTCTGTTGGTGCTATGATTGGGGAGATAGGGTAGTTTTAGTGCCCTCGCCCTGGCTTTTTACAATTTTGTGTAGTGGCTGGTAGGGGTCGAGCCTTGATAACAATATCGCGTCCGGTGCAATGACATCAGCAAGCACTTCCCCGACTCCCACTTTGCTGTGGGGGACTAGTTTTTCCCATTTGAACTTCTGCAGTTCTAAGGACGAGTGGGATTTGTCCTTAGCACTTTTGTGTCCCACTTGTTCTTAGCACTGGAGGGCTTAAATACAGATACAAATTACAGTGCTTATTGTATGGACGCCACCACTATAACCCACCAGCGCTCCCTGGCTTTCTGATTTCTTGATTGCATTACAGTGCATCATATTACATTTGTTTTTGTTTTTGTTTTTACTACATGCTTTCTATGGCTTTTACGGACTCGCCTGTTTCAATCAAATCACAGCTTTTTTGCTAATGCGATACATACCAGAATGTCAAGGGCGCTGTAAAGTGATGTGCAATGCTGTTCTCACATCTCTCCCTACCTGGCTGATGTGATAATTTATTCGCCAGTCAGCAGGAGATTTGAAACTACAGTTTGCGCGGAGTTGCTGGTGATGTAATAGTGTTGCTGCCCCTATAATTAACAAGTACTCAAATTTAATTTATGGTTTATGAAAAACAATATTTTTAACATTTTAAATTAGATGTAAATTTATATCCCCAAGTGATAAATTGATTTGCAAATCTTAAGATTGATGTTATTTTTTTCTCTGCTGTCTTAAAGGGGTTGCTACATCAAAAATATACATTTTTATATAGATATTGATGGACACCTGTCAGTATAGCTGAGTGATTAGGGGGCATTTTTACACACGGCTAAATTATGAGACAGGACTTGCAGATAGGGTTCGCTCACCCTTGACATGCTATTGGCCGAGCTCCCTCTATCACTCATTGTTCTGCCATTCTCTTCAAAATGCCTTCTCTAATAAACCCCCATCCGCCACTTGCTGACTGACTGAATATTATTGCTTAAGGCAGGAATGACAGGAAAGAATCAGTGAGTGATAGCAAGGAGGGAGGGGGATTTAGACTCCACAAATACACATTTAGCTGGCACTTCTATTCTCCACCTAAAGCACAACCTAGAGCATTAACCCCCAGTAGTCTATTAATACTGTTTATTAGTTGTTTCCTTTACAAACTACTTTTAAGGTTGAAATATAACATTTGAACTTACTGTTAATTGTTTTGCCTCGTTTACAGATTTTTGAACTGATCTATGTTAGCTGCAGCACATGAGTATACATACATATGCTTATCTTGTTTTTTACTACAACATATCAGGCACAAATAAATGTATTATTAATAGCAAATGAGGCTTTCCCTTTTAAATAGAATTAGCTTGTATAATGTATATGAACAAAATGTTTATAGTGCATTTAGTATTTTTGGTCCAAAAGGGAAATTCAAAATACTTACTATCCCCCTGCACTTGTCTAGAGTAGAATTAAAATGAGAGAAATGTTAAGACAAGGGACATGAATATATGTCAAATATCTACTTATATATAGTAAGGTGATGCTATCTCTCTCTCTCTCTCTCCCTCTCTCCTTCTCTTTCTCTCTCTCTTTCTCTCTCTCTGTGTCTCTCTCTCTCTCTCTCTCTACATATATATATATATATATATATATATATATATATATATAATATATATAAGCCTAGCGGCGTGTGTTAGTGTGTGTGTGTGTGTGTGTGCAAAAAACTTTTCTCAGCAAGGGCTCATCCAATTGACCTGAAATTTGGTATACTGACATTATTTGACAAAAAAATTATAATAGTGAAGTCAGTTAACTTCCATCATCCCCCCTTCCCCCCATGGGAGGGGTAGTAAAGGCTAAATTTACGAGTTGAGGGCTCAAACTCTTGACCGTGTGGGTATTTATTTACCAGAGCCTGTGTTTGGTCATGGACAATTGTATGTCGCATTTTCACGAGTACGGAGAAGCAGTGATGTGAAAGTGCAGGTTATGAATACTGCCCTTCAAGGAAGACTGATTGAGCACAGCGATAAGGTGTTTAGCAGAAACGTTGTGTATCGAGAGGTTTTAGAACAGTAAGATGATGGAGATTAAGGATGTGGCGATGAAGATGAAGGATGAGGTGATGGAGAAGAATGATGAGGTGGTGACATGTGGACAAAACCACATTAAAAAAGGGCGCTTACGTCGGGAAGTAACGTTCTTCCCCTGATTAGGCCTGGCCTAGCCCCAAATGCATGACAAGAACCTTTTTAACACCTTAAGGAGTTTGATTTGACTAGAAAGCATGAGTATCATGCACGGTTAACTTGTGTGTATATATATATATATATATATATATATATATATATATATATATATATATATAATTTGGAGTGCTTTGTGGAAGTAACATCTGTAAAATATATAGACCAGTTATGTCACTGTGTGTCATTTGACTGATGTTTAAGGTGTTCAGTGATGAAAAGCTTAAAGTTCACCACTAGCTGGGCTGCCCAGGGGGCAGCTTTATGCAGCCATTTTTCCAGGAGCTCCATTGTTTTCCTGGTAGCCCCCGGCTTCTGCACAGGGATATGTGCAGTTGTGAGGGGAAGGGGGGAGTGACCGCACAGCTAATCAGAAGCAGCAATCGCAGAGACTGCAGCTTCTTTTTGGTACCCCACTCTCATGCTCCTCCTCGTTCATTTTACAGTGGTAAACAAAAAAATATGTGCAGGTGCTGTAGTACATGAAACGGAAGAGCCTTGGAAAAACTGTCTGGATACCACTTTCATATTCCATTAAAGACAGACACTCGAGCAAACTAAATGTTTTAGTGGTAATTCTGCGTTAACACTCAGTTAAGATGCAGTCTCCTGGATACGTAGTTATACAATCCCTCTTCTCCCGGAATGTCTGCGTGACCCCTGAATTTCATGGAATCCTTCCAGACTCGTGAGCAGGTTAGGCTGCCCTCCCAGGTCTCACTTCACTTTAGTCTGGAGAGGACCCCTGCTACATGATGATGCAAATCACATTGCTATACAGCAAGGGGTAGGACCATGATGATGCAAATTGCACCCATCATCACACCCCCTGCACATGTCCCTTAGACCTCCCCTCCAGATTTCCAGAAATAAAAGACAAGTATGCCTGGATATGAGCATCATACAAAGCAACTTATTTTGTGTATTATTAGGAATAATGTGCCTCTAGTGTAAGCTAAAGAGGATATTGGAACTCAAAAATAAGTTCCATGACCTGTATAAAGTCACTAGGCCTGTGGCTGTGTGCTTTCATGGGGGTCAAAGACCTCCTCTGTGACTTCTAATAGCCTTATACCAGTGATGGGCAACCTAACACGCTTTGGGAGCCGCATTGTGCACACTCTAAACTTGAAAAGGGCTGCACATTACCATTAATCTCAGTAATAAATTAAAACAATACATTTAATCAAAGAAAGAGACACATATATGTAATAACATGTCAACAGGTATTTAAAACAACTCTTACAAGCTATAATAAACAAATCTGACAATAAAGCAAGGATGGAGCTGGGGGCCGCAGAGAGCCTCATGCCCCATCACAGCCTTATACTCTTCAGTAATGTTGTAGCAGACACAACCATTTTAATGCTTAGCAAAATTCATCTTCGCCAATATGAGGTTGTCTTAACCATCACTTATGCTGTCATCAAGTTACACTGTGTACAGTGGCACTTGAATATTGGGAGTATATACATATACTGAAGTTGTGATACTTGCACACCCAGGTATATATTATTATGTATATTATTTAGCTCACTGATACAGAGTTTGCAGCTTTTTGGGGAATTAGCTGCCTCAGCCGTCTATTTAGCTGCAGTAAACACTTGGGTGTCAGCAGTCTTATAATTCAAAATTCTCCTGCCTGCTACTGTATTAGAATGGTGTGTTGCTGATGTACTGGAAGGACAATGTGGGATTGGGCCAGAGTATCCCCTAAATCAGGGGTGGGCAAACCAGTCCTCAAGGGCCATCAACAGTTCATGTTTTTAGGATTTCTTTAATCATGCACAGCTGAGTTAATCTATTTGGCTGGGTCAGTAATTATCCCAGCTGTTTCTACAGACAGAAATCCTAAAAACATGAACTGTTGTTGGCCCTTGAGGACTGGTTTGCCCACCCCTGCCCTAAATATTAAAAATCCTCAACATCTGACTCATTTGCTAGTTGCAGAGTTTACCGATGACATTTTAAGTTGGTTGCAATTCTTTTGTAACCCTTTCTCTGCCATTAATGTAAATATTAATGACCTGATTCATCAAGGTACGTATTCTGATTGCTACACCCATTCAGTATTATATGCACGTTATTACATGCATATAATTCTTTGCGTACTCCCCAATTGATCAAGGCACGGACCCTCTAGACACGTGTGCTTTTGAAATCTGGGGCACAAGATGCTTCAATACGTCCAATACCTTTGTGGATTTTAAATTTGCAAAAGAAGGCACAGGACAATAAAAAAATGTTTGAATTAATAGCACCTGCTAGTAATAAAGGCATTAATGATAAAACAATTCTTTTTTTTTTACAATTATTTCCCTTGAAATACATTTTTTAGAATGTTGTTAATGTCTACTGAACATAAACTACATTTTTACAGTTGCTTGTGATTGCAAACACATGTTATAGCATGCACACGAGACTGTTAACACTACTGATCAGGACTAGCCCCTTAGCTGGAGCAAGAGATACAGCAGAAAAACATGTAGCTTTGAGACGCTCTGAGCCTGATTCAGATGTGGCTGCGTGTGCTTGAGTTTGGCAGGCCTCTAATATACAATGACTACGGCAAAAAGCCCCTTCCCTGTCCAGTTCACTCACCAAAATTGTATGCTCAAGTAAGTGTCCTTGGCGTGCGAACATGTAGATGACAGGGCTGCGTTCCTGGACATATCTCCTGCTTCTGGGCATGCTCAGAGTGATTTTGTGGACCATACGCTCAATATCGGCAGATATGTGCCTCGATGAGTCAGGCCCTAGGATGTTACACATCCGCACATCAGGATTTAGGATGCCACCGACTTGTTAATCTGCAATTTACGTTTCTTGGCATCTGCTTCCACTGAGTTCTAAGTTGACACCACATATGTAGAAAATTTGCATCTACATAAATAAACACTTTTTATTAAGTTGACTGTCAAAATGGAGACAAGGGGACATGATGTTGCACGTCTGCTCCAGGAAAGGTGTTGTAAGGTTTCTGGCTATCAGGACAGTAGGATGGCGTGCTTGAAACTGGTGCCCCATCAGCCTACTTGTGCCGGAATTTATTTATTTTTGGGCGCAGACGACATGTTACCCTAACTTCGAGACCTCACATAGTGGATAATATATTGGAGCAAATGTGGGGGTATGGGGGATAGGACCATGCACGGAGAAGCCATTTCCAGGCATTCGCTGTTGAGTGCCAAGGGGTTTCACAATGCAGACGCCAACTCTGGGCAGGGGAGCACCAAAGATCTCAGAACCGGCCCTGCTGGCCGCACAATCTTTACAAACATTGCTGGAAACTGAGCGCTTTTGTACAGTGTGATAGCAATGGAGTGCTTCCACGCTGTAAAAGGAAATACGAGTAATGTTACCCACTAGGGATTTCCTCCAGGTCAGTAGACATAGGCCCTTAGAAGGGATAGCTGAATTAGCTGTTTAGTGCAAGTCCATTACTACTAGATATAGATTAAATAGTAGAAAAATCTCTTCTGCTTGACAAAATAATTGTAAAAAAATATAAAATAGAAGAAAGGAAAAAAAGCAAATGAATCACGTAGCTGAAACCTAAAAACTGCAAAAAATTGGTATCCCTGTGCTTTGGAGAACCAGATTAATACATTCTATGGGAATGCTCTAATATGTAAAGGTAACCCTGAGAAAAATTATGGAAAAGTATATTTTATATTTGATTGTTTTGGTCTGGATTTTGTAGGTCATTACATACTATTTTGATACATCTGAGATTAAAAGTTCTATCCAGGGCATTGTTTACATTACAAAATGAGTTTTTGCATTGGTGAGACAAACATGTTGAGGCTTATCTGCTGGACCATTGTGCATTATTTGCAACGTAAGTACCAACTGTGACAGCATAAAATGCTTTTCCCAGGACATTTTTATGAAATAAATATCAGTGTAGTTTTATGTCAATATCTCCCTTTATGTTAAATTACATTTATCCTTCCCAAAGTTTCCTTTTCATTCACATTACATCTGTTCTCTATACATTGTTAAGCACGTTACAAAAGTAAGGAACTGTTTTCTCTTTAGAAGTTACTGATCCTGTATCCTTCATCCTGAATAGTGCAAGTATATTTTATATATATCATCATCATCAACATTTAGTTATATTGCGCCAGCAAATTACATAGCGCTTTATATCTGCATTCGGCATTATAAAGAATATAGCTTTGCATTATTAGCTCACTGCCTAAAATACCTGCTTGTTAGTTTTCTCACTTTGTAAAATTGAGGAATGGAAATTAAATTTAGCAAGACTTTGATGATATTCGTATCTAAAACTGATAATAGCAATTTAATTAACATAAGAACTTTCAATGTATGATTGAACCTTTCACAAATGTTTATGTATTTTGATTCTAACAGATTATTATTATTATTATTCATATGGCATACATATATACAATTGTAAAACAGTGTATATACCTATAATGCTTTACTATTGGGAACGATATAGTATTGAAACAAGTACTTGCAAGCTTACAAGAAATAGTAAAATAGAAGTTGGATACATGAGGCTAATATTGCATTTGGAAAAAAGGCTTAGGATCCAATCTCACAACAATGTTGGTTTGGTGGGACTACCATTGGTGCAGCCGGTGCAGTGCATCAGGGCCCATGGAGATAATGGGGGCCCGCTGCAAGGCAGATGCATAGGGATGGGTGCCCTGATACCCGCCTCCATGCACCAGGGCCAAAAGCTCATTAGTTCCGCCTCTGGGTCAGAAGTTTGTTTAAGCATAGAAAGGAAATACATGTAAGTATTGAGTGAACTGGTAATCATGGCCCAGGGAGCTTAAGAAAGTGGGTCATAAATTTGTCTAAAGAGGTGAGTTTTCAGGGAGTGCTTAAAGGTTTGGAGGCTTGTAGTATGAAAGAAGGAAATCCACAAAGTGAGCGCAGCCCCAAAAGTTCTGTACCTTGAATTGGGAGCAAGTAATGATTGTGGGTGAGATCTTGGCCAGAATGGAGAGGTCAATTTGGAAGATATTTTGAAACAAAGAAAGTGATGTATGTTTGTGCGCATTTAATTTCTTTCTATGTTAGCTGGAGTAATAGTACAGGCAACCAATGTAAGGACTGACAGAGCAGAGAAACATTAGAAGAACTTTTTACATGAAAAATTTGTCTAGCCATTGCATTCAAAATAAGTGTGATAGTTGGTTAGGCAAAGAACAGTAAGAACAGGATTGCAGTAGTCATACAGATGATTGTGAGTGCATAAATAACAAATATAAAGCAATGGAAGTTTTGCAGTCTTTTCACGTGCAAATTCTGTAGATTTTTTTCATTAGGTATATGTAAGAGGATCAGTTTTTGGATAAAGTTTGGATGTGGGGAATAAAATGATAGTTCTGAATCAATGGTAACACCTAGGCAGTGAGCTGGATGGGTCATTTATTTTGTTGTGAAGTCAGGTAAATAGTTTCTATTGATTGGTGGGAAGATTATTAATTCAGGTTTTGAAAGACTGAGTTTGAGGTGATGAGAGGACATCCAAGATGAAATGGCAGAGAGAAATTCAGTAATGAGGGCCAACAAAGATGGTGAAAGAACCTGGAAAGCAGAAAATCTAGGACAGGCCTGGCCACAGGTTGGCTTCCAGGTGTTGTGAAACTACAAGTCACAGCATGTTTGGCCTTGTAGTTCCGCAACACCTGGAGAGCTACAGGTTGGCTAGGAAAAAGCATTGTTGTACTTTAACTGATAGAGGAAACAGAGGTTTTATAAGTTGGACCAGAACCAGAATAGGACAGTGCCCTAAAGATCTAGGGAATGCAGCATTTGTATCAGAAGTGATTGGTCAACAGTGCCAAATGCAGCAGAGAGCTCCAGGAGAAAATGGTCTTGTCCAGATTTAGTGAAATAATATACCACCTTAGTGTAGTCTCTGTGGAGTATTGGGCATTAAAGCCTGGCTGAACAGGGTCCTATAGCTTATGTGATAAAAGGATGTGTAGGCAAGCTTCTCAAGAAGCATGGGAGTTGAGAGATGGTTCGGTAATCTACTTATCCTCGAACATTGTTTCCTTGAAGAAATGAAAATATAATTTCTAACATTAATGCATTTTTGCCATATGTTTATTTATATGTTTTTTGTTTAAACATATCATAAAAATAAACATATGGATCATTACATCTAGCCATACATTTAGCTATAATGTTTGAATGAATGCATATATTTTTAAAACTTGACTTCCCCCTTAAACCACTGGAATGTCTTAACTTGATTTGCGTGTTTTGCCAGTGGCACAATTAGCGGAGGTACTTTTATGATTTTTCTGTCTAGAGCTGGAGAGTAATAAAGCTTGATTATGACTTTAATTGGTATGAAGTGGAAATTCTCAGCATATATAGTGCAATTAAACATGCAGAGGTTTTAAAATGTAAAAAATATAAATGTATATGTCTTTATGTTTGTATGTACGTCTATTCTCACACAGGCTGCACAAATCCAGGTCACCATGGCGACTAAAAATGTGCCTAGTCGATGTACACTGTATATGCTCCAACTGGTCTGTGTAGTATTTTTGCAGGTCACCTTTGTGTAGAGCTTCGAGGCAAAGCGATCTATAACAGTGGGCAGAGGCGCACTTCTACTTTCACTGGAAACAGAGTGATCGCATTACTGTTTTCTATGTAGAAGTATGGGTAATAGTAATAGCACAGTGTTATAGAACATCGTGCCTGTTAGTTCTATATTCTGATAGTGTTAATATGTGTAGCTTCACCCCTAAATATGTTTTATGTTACAAAATTGCTAAATCCTAGCATTTGGCCCTGTTTGCTATTTTGTTGAAACAGTTAGTCAAGGCCACATTCGTTGGCATAATTAAAATTGCCTTCTAGAAAAGATGGTCTGCAGCAACAGTGTCAACACCTGAATGAATCAAGCCCTCCTGAGTTTAATCTAATGTATAGCAAGCCAGATAAGCAGACAAATGTTTACAGTTACTATAAATATGTGAAGAATATGAATGTGTCTTTTAGAATTTGCTAAACTCATAATCTATTTAAAACCTAAAATCAGTCAATTTAAATGTGATTCATTCATTGTCAGATCCACACACACAGTGACATTGTGTCTGATGGAAACAGAAGTCAGTGTGGCACAATTCTGTAACAATTCATGATCATATGCTTCCTTTTGGACTCTAACAGAGACATAAATAGTGACTTTGAAGTTAGAGTGAAGTAATGAGAGTTTGCTGATAGATAAATAAATGGAACATGTTTTTTCTAATTATTGACATATAGATAAGGCCAGTAGAGAAGCTCATTTGAATTAGAAATTTTTTTCCTTAATCAAAAACACCATGCATGCGGCGATATAACTATTATGCATAGCAGCCGCTAATGGGTCCTTAGCTTGTTACTGTCACCCGTGCTACTCAAGGCCCTGCTCCCCTCTGCAGTGTCTGCGTTAAACTGGCATCTTAATGATACTTTTTTAATTCTGCTCAGAAGTGAAGGATATTATAGTGTTCCCCTTTTTTCTGAGCAGGAAATGCAAAGTGGGTTTAGCGGCGGATCAACAGGATGTGGCCAGCCAAATGGTTTGTTAAGGTAGTGAGGGAAGGGACCATAGATTTTTTATGGGCAGCACGGTGGTGAAGTGGTTAGCACTTCTGCCTCACAGCGCTGGGGTCATGAGTTCAATTCCCGACCATGGCCTTATCTGTGTGGAGTTTGTATGTTCTCCCTGTGTTTGCGTGGGTTTCACTTTCCTCCGGGTACTCCGGTTTCCTCCCACACTCCAAAAACATACTAGTAGGTTAATTGGCTACTTTCAAAAATTGACCCTAGTCTCTCTCTCTCTCTGTATGTTAGGCAATATAGACTGTAAGCTGCAGTGGGGCAGGGACTGATGTGAATGAGTTCTCTGTAGAGCGCTGCGGAATCAGTGGCGCTATATAAATAAATGGTGATGATGATGATAGATACCTTGGGATCCACTTAAAATTTTTGTTGTTGGGTCACCAAAGTCCTTTCTGCACTCCTGCATGCATATAAAGTTAATAGGGGGTCCCCACTTCCAAGTAAACTCAGATCCCTGGATCCAAGAGCCACTTGCTCTAAATTATCCTCATTTTCACTGCAGGAAAATCGAGCGCACAGCAAGTTGTCCAGAGCTATGGAAGCTCTTCCATTAAGCTGTACTGAAGTGATATAGTCCTTAGCCCTTCAATAGCAAGAGCCGTAGCAAGAGCCGACTCTTGACTTCATATAACAGGGTGGGGGATCTGCTATATGTGGGGGAGGGCGCCATGTTTGATTAAGTAGAGATTGTCCAAAGTAGACATCCCATTTAGCTATTTTTGTGAAACATACCCACCTAAATCTTTGCATATCTGTTGTTTGAGATGAGTGTTATTTTTGAGTATGGAGACTGTTCTTGAGGCTGTGACAGACTTTATATTTTCTTGAACGTAGTGGCAATTGTGGATTGTCTGCAATGCATCTTTAGAGACAAGTTAACTCAATATGTTAACACAGAATTGATCCATGACTTACTTCAAGTTGCATTCTACGCAGGATGAATTTTCAACAGAAAAGTTATTGGTCAATACACAACTTATTATTTAATAAACAAAACATGATTTTCAATGTTGCAATTAAGTTTTTTGTGAGAAAAAAATTGTGACCTGGACATGACCCATCCACCCCAAAATATTAAACTTGATCTCACCCTTCAATACATTGATATTTTAACTTAACCTGTTATGTTCTGTAAGTCTGTAATGTCTGGTTTAGTTCTATATATTTTATATTTCACTAGACGGGTGTTTAGTTATGCTGATGAAGGATAAAAGCATACTGGTTCACTGCACTCTTATATTCAGTATAACTTGTTTAGAGACAAAATAATTATTGTGCCTATTTTAGAATCAAGTGGAACAATGTGTAGTTAAATGTGAATTTTTACAATAATTATTTTACCATCAATGCAATTCACGTAGGCTGCAATATACAGTATATACACAATTAGGAATTGTAGGCTATAATTATTTAAAGTTTTTGCTTTTTTTTTTTTATTTGTTTTTATATCCAAGACTGGACTCTGCTAAATGTTTTTACACAACTAAATTATTTTGAATTTCACAAAGTTACTTTAAGCTTGGCATGTGAAATATTAATTTCTGAGCTTTTATGTGCAGCTGCTCAATAACCATGATATAAATTATTCACTAAATTCATAGATCCCTGAAGTCCAAGCCATACGTGTTTAAAACCAGCCAAAGGTTCTAATTCAATGTGAAGTCCAAATTAAAAGGCTGTTGACATTTTTATAAGATATTCTGGCTACTTTTCTGCTGCAAGATGCCAAGTGTTTAAGACCTCACATTATTATTATTAATAGAGTATTTGGGAATTGACACAAATCTGTATGTACCCAGATTATTAAAATTATTGTATGACTATTTTCTAGTGCATATTATGCTTTGTAATATTTTTAGAAATTAAAATGTGTTTGACATGTCCAAGGGTGCAGATCTGGCTCCCATACGGAGAAGCTTATGTTTATCCTTACTTGCATCTTCAAGGAATACACTTTTAGCTTAAAAATATGGGCATGTTTCCAAAGCTATTTAAAACACAATTATAATCAATGTAATTTCACATCCATGAGTTGAGTGCCATTTGTAGGATAGTTCTTAGATTCCAAACTTGCAAAATTTTATTAAAATAATGTATGATGGAATAAAGCCCATGGATAGCTATCTCCATAGTTGCCAACAGTCCCTAATTTTCGAACAAGTTTAAAGATTTGAAATTACTGTTCCTAGAAAAATCCCTAATTTTCAATATTAACCATTTAGATACACCAATCCAGCATGAAAGTATCACTGGAAATTATCTTAATATGTTGTCAACGGTGTATCCCTGTTTTTGAAAGGTACAAATGGCTACACATTGAATAGTATCTCATTTTTAATTAACACTTGCCCATGCCATACTCAAAATTCCTAGTGGCTACAATGTAAATGGTATTCTCAGAAGTGACTGTCCCTACTCATTTTTTAAAAACTCTAATCATTGAGTAGTCTTTAAATGTTTACATTTGTCACTGTTTCTAAGACTATAATACATATTAGAGATTGTTGTGCCCAGTGGTCGAAGTGGGTTGGTGTACGGTGGTATCCTATACTGGCACTTCTCCTACTGCTTTAATTGTCAAATTTTCAAATTCCATTCAATAACATTTTCCATAACACCACTTTTATAAATTCCCACTTCGACCACTGGTTATACCAATAAATGTTTGTGCAGATGAAATCCTCCATTGGTGACTTTTGTCTTCAGAGCATACATACTTCTTACATTCAAGTTATTTTGTAAAACTTTCAATTTATAATTATTTTATTACACATTAGTATTATAAGTGATAATGTATACTGCATAGATTGTGTTTCATGATCTGCATAAAGACAATAGACCTGCAGCTTTGTGGAAATCCTTTGTTACCTTTTCTTATTGTCTCTTATCCTCTATGTAGTAGATACTGGAAGTGACATGGATATATGTAGAAACTCCTGCAAAATGAATCCTTATAATACATGAATAGTGTGAATATTTGTCTATTATATTGCATATATTGGGCCTGATTCATGTTCTGACACAACTTGCATGCAACTTGTGTTTTAAAAAAGACCACGGAACTTATGCATTTCTGACTGTTTCAAAATCCAACTGTATCTCCAGGTATGTTTCCATTTGAATCTGGGTGTAAGTACACTCTGCTTGAACAGTACTTGATGTATGTAGATACACACAACAGACTGCAGAATACACTCAAGCCTCTGTTCACGAAAAGGTCAGAACACTTCTGGACGACACAAGCCTGTTCAGTTAGCGCAGTGGTAATAGAGACCCGATATATAATTCTTTCCAGATGGTATCGCCTGAACATCTGGCAGAATTTACCAGGGAGTCCCTAACTCCTGCTTTGGGGACACCCCTCCATATCTGGTGTGACTGTCTCCGTATCCGTGCCTTCTGGGATAAGGTCATTTTCACATCTATCAACATTCTAGGAGATTAGATCCCAGATTGCCCGTGTTTCTGGCGCCTTAACATGACAAATGTTCCATTAGCACATTGTAAAAAAAAATCCCTTTTAAACTATCTGAACTCTGTGGCTACAGCTGTGATTCCGGTCTATTAGAGATCTCCCTCCACTCCTACATTAAAAGAATAGTTTGCGAGGTTCAAATTTTATGGAAGCAAGGACGAACTGTATCCTCCTCAGACAAATTTGAGGATCCTCACACTATCTGGGGTGGTTGCCTGGAATTTCTGGACTCTGAGAAATATACATTATTGATTACTTCCCGCCCCTGCTAAAGACTTGCATTCCAAAACCTTTAAGAACCACCACAATATTCCCCTTGGTTATCCACTTATGTCTCTTCTGCCCACTTCCCTACCGCACTACTCCTCTCTTCTTCTTTTCCCCTTCATCCCTGCTTGTTCTCTTTTTTTATTGTACAGTTTATATGTATGGAGGTATTTTTTTCTGTCTTGGATTTCGTGATGCCCATTTAGAGTGTTTTCCTGCCAGTTATTTCTTTATGCGTGGTACATGACTAACAGTTTAATCTCCAGTGTTGTAGTATGTTCTATCACCACTGTGAAGTCCGCCTAATTACTGTGTTGTTGACCATATACCTCATTCTTCCCGGACATTCACTGTTCTTTGTTTCTCTGCTGCCTTTATTTTACATTTGTTGCTGTATATTTTGTTGCTGTTTGTTTTGCGTTTGACAAAACCTAATAAAGAAATATTACATAAAAGGTCAGAACACAAAAAACATTTTTTGAGTTATAAAATAAATGAACAATGTTTAATCGTATATCCATTAATAAAAGGATGAATTTAAAATAATACATATATTTATTTTGCATTAAATACATAAAGATGATTTTAAAGCATACTGTACATACAATGAGTTTATATAGTCAATCTTCCTTGTATATACATATTCTGTGTTCGCTAGTGGCATACGTGTAGTTTCCATGTCAGCCATCACTATCAGTCAGCACTCACACCTGACCTGTAGCTGGTGCAAGTCCGACTGAAACCAGACATACTTATGAGAAACTTGAAAACCCATCATCATCATCACCATTTATTTATATAGCGCCACTAATTCCGCAGCGCTGTACAGAGAACTCGCTCACATCAGTCCCTGCCCCATTGGAGCTTACAGTCTAAATTCCCTAACACACACACACACACACACACAGATAGACTAAGGTAAAATTTTGATAGCAACCAATTAACTTACTAGTATGTTTTTGGAGTGTGGGAGGAAACCGGAGCACCCGGAGGAAACCCACGCAAACACGGGGAGAACATACAAACTCCACACAGATAAGGCCATGGTCGGGAATTGAACTCATGACCCCAGTGCTGTAAGGCAGAAGTGCTAACCACTAAGCCACCGTGCTGACTTGAATCGTCCGCATCTGCGTCAGCACGCTTGTACTGTACATGGCCTACTTTCATCCGCCTCTTCCCTTCCCCCATTCCGACTCATAGGAAGTCGTAAGTGTCATTTGCGTTCAGACATGTATTGCGTGCAGTTGCATTAATTGGCGTATGGCCCATTTTTGAGCGTGCGCAGAGCCATCTCACGCAAGATACGGCACGCATGAATCAGGCCCATTATGTTTAGTGACTATGCATGTCAGAGTGAAAAAGATAACATTATAGTATCCCTTTTAGGAGATATTTCATCCACGCAAGAGAGGGACAAAGATAATAGATTTCAGAGTTGATCTTACCACCATTGTACTAGGCCCCACCCTAGCAGCACCACATGCACATAGAGCGCCTCTCCTCTTTAAAAGAAAAACAAAAAAAAACATATTTTTTGGAACAAATATAAACATAAATATAACCAGATCTCTCCCGCTTCCTCTTGCTATATGCCTGCTTGAGAAAAAGTCCTGAACATTCTTTTAATTGATAACCGTGCAGGTTGGGGTGGAGAGGTTAGGTGAGCAGTTTCTTCTCTCTCAATGAGTTGTGCCACTGTAATTGTTAGAAATAGTTGAAAATTATGACAGCAATACAATAGTAACATGTTTTGTTTCATTGTAAAACAAATAATTACTCATGTATTATAAAGAATTACAAATCTCATACTTTAAAATAAGTATTTGAGTAAAGTAAATGAGTTTGGATGTCCTGGGTGACTTGTAATCTCTTTATATTTCACAGTTGGGAGCTGCATTATGCATTATGTGTATATGAGGAGTAATCTTGTCTGGATTTTCTGAAGAGCAGTAACTCATTTTTAACTGTCCAATGAAGGCAAAACACATAGAGATTTTGAACAATACTGTGGACTATGTTGGTATTTTATTAATAAACACATAATAATAACTGAAACAAGCAGCACAGAAATTAATATGAGGATATAACATCTGCATCACTTTTTCACGTTCATCTCTATTCCATGTTTTTCATATGGCCAGCAAACATGGCACATTGGTATTTTTACTTGCAGCTTACTTGTGCTACTTTCTTCATAATACATGACAAGTGTTTTCCAATATGTTTGTTGTTGTTTATCATTGTTATTTTAATCATGTTTTATATTTTATTTTATTATTTATATTTTTCTTTTTTCATTATTTTTAAAACCCAATTATACATTATATCGCCAAATGTGAGTGTTTTGAGCAGCGGTGTGATCTGCTATATTGTTAAGAATTCCAAATCAGAGCTCTGCTAATCTTTCTTAACAGTTTTATTTAATGTTTATAGTACCATGATTTTGCTATGTTCTATGAAATATGTGTTTCCAGAGCTTGAAACAGTGAAAGGAAATTATAATTGTACTATGTTGTAGTAATCTCTGGGACTGAAAGGGTTTAGAACAATGCTAGGATGTCAACATCTATGACAGAGTTGATGTGTTTCAATTTAACACTTTATTAGAAGGAGCTCACACTGCTATCTCCTTGCCAGTCATATCTTGTTCTGTCACAGGCAAACACCTGTCCTGAAACTGAATTATTCTGCAGGGTAATCTAAAGCCTCCCCTCCACCAGCATCATATGCTTTCCGTTGTTTATTGAGTTATGTTGCACCATACTTCAGATGCGACAGACATTTAATAATGTTGAAGTCTCTGCTCTGCAGGGGCTAAAAAGATCCCAGCAGGCTTGTTAACTTCTACTCTCGAATATTATGGGAATACTTTTTTTCCCTCTTTCTAGACTTCTACTTAATTTATTTCATAGCTATAAAAAGCTCCTCTATGGTTTCAGTGTTTTGCATTTTTGCAATTTGTTCAATACTGTATTTCTCGAGTGAACGACACACAAGGTGCCATTTGGAATATAATCAAAGCTGTTAACTTTGAACCATACTCTGCTAAGCTAGGTCTAAATAAATTATATATACATACCACTTGCATATATA